>NW_012116044.1:4670680-4677402 GCF_000951035.1 Colobus angolensis palliatus
AAAAAAAAAAAAAAAAAAAAAGAATGGTCCATGGACTCATAGTATACGTATCATCTCATAGTAGACATGCAGAATCTCAGGCCCTATCCTAGACCTACTGAATCAGAATCTATATTTCAAATAAAAATTCCTAGTTGAGATTTGTCTACTAATGTTTAAGAAGCACTTACCTAATCATCAATTGAATAGTGAGTAATGTGTCAATAATCAGCAGACAGAGATGCTTCTGGGTATGGATGTGGTGGATACATAGAAAACTTTTAAGTGCATGAACCTGGGGCATGCTACCTGTGTTCACCAGCTTCCAATCTAGCAAATTTCTGTTCATTTGCTGCCAGAAGATTTCTGCCCCATGGCGATGAACAAAATGTTGAGCACTTGTAAGCTTGTTATTGCTCAGAAGCTATAATCAGATGAAAGCGCTGTCTCCTTGAGAGTCTGCTAATGGTTTTAAAGCTCCCTTGAATAATTAAGAATGTGGCCATTATTAGCCTAAATAACTAATAATCTTCTCAGAAGTCTTCACCAAGAGAATTATCCCAGAATTGAGTCCTTTAGATATTGGTTTTGGGTGGGTGCTGCCTTTCTCACTTAATTAATCTTCAAGCAAAGAAGACAGTGAATACATTCTATTTTTACAGAGAGAGCTGAAGCATCATATTTTTAGTGAATCATTATCTACTTTTCCTATGTAAAAGAGAATTCACCCACTATCTTATCTTTTCAAAATTTCTTCATAAAAATAATACTTATGGGCATTATATTACTTTTTTTCATTTATTTTGTCACCACTAACAGAGTTCATGCCACGTGAGGGCAATAAATTGGTTTAGTTCACCATTATGCTCTATTTTCTAAAGAAATGTGTGACACATTTTTGCACTTAATATATTACTTTTTGCAATTACTTTTAATGGCATAAGCTGTGATTACTTTTCCACCAACCTAATGTAAATGTTAGAATTAAGAAACAGTATCATTCAGCTTCCAAAGTTTAGAAGTAAGGAACCAGAAGGTTAACAGTCTGCCTTGTCTGAATAGTCCTCAGTTTGAACACTAGTTTAGATAAAAATGATTCTTATCTTAAGAACTCTGTAAGGCTTCATCTGGGCTTAAAGGGATTATCTAGGGCAGTCTCAGGTAGGTGTAATAGTTAGATGGTAAACCTATATTGTGGTACTATTATTCAACATACTTGCTGTATTTTCCCTCATTTACATTCACTGAATTTCTCCGCTTATGTTTTAACAGCCTCCATTCTTCTATATCTGTAGGGGCCCATGGATCATGAAAAAATGACAGTAAAAACACTTGACTATTAATTGTCACATTAATATTCTAGGTTAAATTTTAAAATGATGTATATATTAAAGTAGTTACTTTCTATCCTAGCCTCAAAAGAAGAAAAGAGGCTATTGAAGGTAGAGAAAGAAATAAATCAGAAGACAATATCAATACAAGATAAGTACATAACTTGTTGACTGATGTGGACTGTGGTTCACTTGGCAGTCATAAGCAGGACAAAGAGGTGCTGGCTTAGAGCCCATGTGGCTCCCAGGCAATGATGTAATTTAAAGAATGATGTTCCAGTAACTTTTTCCAAAGCATAGTTGCATATTCATGAGTTTGTTTTCTATTACTCTATCATTTTAAGTTCTGAACCTGTTCATGTCTGCCTTCCTTAAGTTTATGAACATTTGAGCCAAGTTTACAAATGGTAAACTATCTGTTTATATGTATTTTTTATTTTGTGCTTTCAAAACTAATTAGCCAACAACTGCAAAATTGTACTTATATTTATTCTAGTCAAAAGATTTCCATAAGATTAATTATCACTAACATCTGTTTACTAGGTATCTTGTTCAGCACTCAAATGCAGACATACAAAATCAGTTGACCAGAACTTTTGTCAAACATATAGTACTATTCATTCAGTCAAAAAAAAAAATTACTTTGACATGTTAAACAATATTATCAATAAATGAATTTAATTCATAATGCTTATTTTTTTTTTTTAGATGGAGTTTCACTCTTGTTGCCCAGGCTGGAATGCAATGGCGTGATCTTGGCTCACTGCAACCTCTGCCTCCAGGATTCAAGGGATTCTCCTGCCTCAGCCTCCCAAGTAGCTGGGATTACAGACATGCACCACCACACCCGGGTAATTTTGTATTTTTCGTAGAGACAGATTTCACCATGTTGGTCAGGCTGGTCTTGAACTCCTGACCTTAGGTGATCCACCTGTCTCAACCTCCAAAAGTGCTGGGATTACAGGCATGAGCCACCATGCCTGGCCAGTAATGTACATTTTAACACAGGCAATTATAGGGATCAATATACTCATTTTAAACACTTAAAAATTCAGATTTATCAGCACTTAAAAGTTAATTCAGCGGTTAAGAATTTGTCCTTAGACTCGTCAGAATACAAAATGGTTTTCATTGTACCATTGCCCACACTTAAATCCTCTTGAGTATTGTCTCACTTCCCAAAACAATTTAAAAATAGGTTAGCGTGATTCAAATATGTAAGATGTTGCTTTAACTAGGCCAACAAGCTCTTTCTTGCTATGAGTTTTATTAGTTAATTCATCTAGTTACCCCTTTAATCCCCTGGAACACATAAGTGAAAACAGAAATTTTGCTTTTTGTTTAGAAAATAATTTCAAAGTCTTGGGTTTCTATTCAAATCAACATAATACATGAATTAGAATACAAGGTAGACCAAACCATTGAGAAAAAAAAAAATTATTCCCAAATCAAAATTCTCCATGAAGTTGGCTTTATTTTTATGCAAAATTATAATCATAATCTCTTTATTCTCTAATAATTCTTGAGTGGAAAAGATTATGTCTGTCTCTTTGGAGTAGAAATAAAACCACATTTCAAAATCAGAAGTAGGTAGTATGATTTGATGAAATAAAGTTCAATGAGACCTTGGAAATTAACTTATTGGGACTGTTGGGCAGTTTGAAGCCTCAGTGTTTTCTATATTCATTTTCTTCTTTCACTTTAAGGTCATAGTAGTTACTATAGCAATTTGTAATCATTTTGACATTTCTTGGAGATACCAGATATTAAAGAAAAATCTTTATAGCTATTTGAGTAGTTATTCCAATATTGGTTATAATAGCCAGAACAAATACCATTGTGTCAAGAATTTTACCATCTAATATGGTTTTAACTCATCTTAGGATCCGTAAAGGATTTCAACACTTTCACTTCCATGGAACATTGGTAATTTATTTATTTCTTGGCAGACTTATCCAAAATATACTAAAATAAGTTCAGATGATTATAGAAAATTCTTTCTGTATGTTTAGAAATTTTATATAAGCACTAGATCAAGTACATTGTTCAACATCATCGTATCAGTAAGTAAGATGGCTGATGACAGCAATTACCTGAAAAGTTCTAGGGTTAAGCACCCTGCCTACATATCAAATACGTTTCCACACAGTCAAGAAGAAAGGTATTTGTGGACTACATTAACTTTCAAACATGACTGAAAAGGAGGCATGAGGAATCCAAAGGAAAAAAGGGGGTGGAACCATTCAGAGTTCTATAACCATAAAGGCTAATGTTAACTAGATGGCATATTCACTGCTACACAATGGTGAAGGATACTTAAGATAAGATCCAGTAAACTTCAATGCTTACTTTAATGAGGCACTGCAGCTTTTTACCACAAACGCTAAAAAATATAGTTATTTAATTGTCTTCATTCAAGCTGATACTTTAAGATTGAAATAAAATTCAAATACAATCTCCACTGGTATAGATTTAGACTCTAAGATCTGCCCACATAAAATGTCTTATATTATTTTTAAAACGTTTTTGATTAAAATTCATTAAAATATACTGCAAGTATATTAACAACCCATCATTTTACTGTTACTCGTAGTAATTGATTCACTTATAATTTATTTTTGTCTTTTTAAACTGCTTATCATAAAATGTAGGCATCATTTTGTTTCTGCAATATTTGAAAAATATTTGAATGTTTCTTCTTTAAATGTATTACTAAAATACTTTATAGTATGAAAAGTATTCTTGCAAACCAAAATATAAACAAATAACTCAGCTGTACTTTTTATATTATATAGACTGTGAACTATACTTAATGACATGAAATGAGGAACATTATGTATTTAATTAAAACCATTTGCAAAAAACATGAGGCATTAGAATCTACTGTAGTGTCTGTAACTTATATCACATTTTCAGTAAAACTTTAACAAATAATTTCTCACAAATTTTCTGAAATATCTTTTGAAAAAAACATTTGCATAAACATAGAAAGCTCTGCAATACCATCTCTAGAGTTTAAAACATAAACCAGCATATTAATGTTGCTAAATCCAGAGAAAATTATGTTTCTTTGACCCTTGTTTGAAGGTTTTAATTAAACATACAAACATGTTTTGTTTTTAGTTATCCAGAAAATATTAACTCACTTCTGATATTGGGTCTCAAGTCAAATGAATGCAAAAGCGTAATGTGCTATTTTCACTGCCAGGAATCATATAATTCAAGCATATAAAATAAGCAGTGTTGTAGTCAATACCAAAATAAATCTACTCAAAACTCCCCAAAAAGAGCCATTTGCCAAAGCACTTTCTTCTATAAACGATCCATCAATGCCAGGAAATAGAAAGGAAAACATGATTTTTCTCTTGGGAGGACTTCATCGGGAAGAGACTGTTCAACTTTTCTGTGCATTGTCTTTTGAAAATGCATTCTACTTTTTGCCCTACTTTCCCAGCATTACAGATGCCGTGTTAATAACACTAATGATTTCATGCTGAAATTTTAAAAGTAGAAAGAATCTGAAAAACAATAATGTTGTATTTTTGCCGTGAGTTAATTATGAATTACAGATGTCCTAAAATATTAGTTAAGATGAATAATATTGTTTTCATCACTTTCTCTCAGATATGTTAGTAATTCCCTTTCAAACATTTCTGAGGATTGGTCTTCCAGGTAGTTTATGCCTGTAGTCACCTAGAGTGTAAGCATCTCCACCCTTCAAAGATGTTGGTCAATCTTCTTAAAACTGTTTCTTCCATTGTTTAATCCTTGTCATGATTAGAAAATCAATTTGTCTAAAATATATTAGTGTATGTTCTAACAACATTGGAGCATTAGAAAGTCTGATTATACTTTTCAAGGCAACAACTCCTAAAAGTATTTGGAACTGTCAAAATTCTCTTCATAGGTGTTCCCATTAAAGTGAAAAGGAGACTGTTTCTTCAGTTATTTTTTTATCTATAAAGGTTTCCAGCTCCTTTGCAACTCTACTCACTCTCTTGTAATTAATCTAGTTTGCACTGGTGATAATCAAAAATCAAAATATTTCTGTTGGCAGAGTCTGACAAGAAAACAGTGTGGTTGCGATGGTTTGAATTTGTCCCTTCCAAAATTCATGTGTGAACATTCAATGGCCAGTACGATGTTATTAATTGGTGAGGCCTATTGGGAAGTGTTAAGTCATGAGGGCTCTGACCTCATAAATGGGATTAAGTGCCTTTATAAAAGGGTTTGACAGAGAGAATTGGACCCTTTATTTCACTTCCACCCCTTCAGCGTTCGGCCTTTTTAGGATGCAGCATTCCTCTCCTCCAGAAGACACAGCCACGGGTGTCATCTTGCAGGAGAGACTGGCCTCTCATCAGACACCAAATGTTCTGTCACCTTGATCTTAGACTCTCAACCTCCAGAACTGTGAGAAATATATTTCTATTGTTTATAAAGTGTCCAGTCCATGGTATTCTGCTACAGCAGCACAAACGGGCTAAGACAATGGTTGAAATGTATCTTTCTTTATTTGAAAGCATACTTCTTTCTTATCAAGCATACTATAGTTCTATTCCACTGTTTGAATTTAAGAATAAGAATATATCATCATTGATCTTAAATATCATCTTAATATTCACAATGCCTAGTAATTTTAAATGTAAATCTGTTGATGTAGTCATTGGTTATCCCAGCCTTTTGTATCACACCATATTAGATAAGTATGTTCCAATTGTTGAAGAACAGATTGTCACATTTGAATGTAGGCTTTCCTGAACAATAGCTGCCTATAGTATGTGCATATGCTGACTAATTTCAAGGAAAGTCACATAAACAGAAGTTAGCAAAGACAGTAGTAGGGGAAAATAAGATGGTTACTGCTTGTTTAAAATTATAAAATATTTCAATAAAAGCAACAACAAGGACACTTTTACCCATATCATTTCCAAATTCACACCAACTACTCACATGATTTTTTTTCCTAAAATCTGAAAATAATTATAGGACAGTATCCAAGTAAGCAACATGGGAAGTTTAACAACTAAAGCTTACCTTAGTGGTAATTTTCAGAATGATTTTTGTCTAAAGCTCTTCAACTTTATCTGAACTACGTATACTTTCCTTAAATATGTAAACAATTAAACTTTTATTTTTATTTCTTATCAAAATATAGCAACTAAAAAAGAATCAAATAATACATTTAAAAACAAATTTTACATGGTTTTTAGTTTTTACTTTTTGAGAAATTATAAATATGTCTACAAGTAACCAATTAGAAAATGAATAAAATATGAAGGGCTGTTGAATTTTGTCAAAAGCCTTTTCTGCATCTATTGAGATAATCATGTGGTTCTTGTCTTTGGTTCTGTTTATATGCTGGATTATGTTTATTGATTTGCGAATGTTGAACCAGCCTTGCATCCCAGG
>NW_012116044.1:4678719-4713419 GCF_000951035.1 Colobus angolensis palliatus
ACACCAACATGGTACAAGTATACATATGTAACAAACCTGCACGTTATGCACATGTACCCTAGAACTTAAAGTATAATAAAAAAATGAATAAAATAAATATTTTAATCCTTTTACTATAATAAAATTTTATTTATAGTGTAAGAATGTTTTTAAGCTATTTTCAAAATATATCAAATAAATATTTTGATCTAAATTTTTCAGCTGTCCTCTTTCTTCTTTAATAATATCATTGATACAGAATTTTCAAAAATTAGTCATGTAACTCAGTAGCTTTATTTATATTGTAACTGCTTATACATTAAAGTGAAATCGAAAAGTTAGATAATTCATATCTTAATCATTTAATACAACATTACAGACCAACTATGCAAAGTAATACTTGCCATCATTCTTCATTGCTAGTTTAAATTTGAATCTTACATTCTTCTTTTAAGAAGGAAAATCTGTTTCTTTTTTCCCATCATAGGTAGAAATGGTCTAATTTTTAGACTAACTTTCCTTGGATATTCCATAAAAAGAATGATTGGTGGCTATATCTGTTAATCATTTAAAATTATTTTAAAAATTGTATTTTATACACCATTCTGTTTTCATGGTCTGTAACTACATGTGGGATGTATGAAAACCAGTCAACAACTAATAGTGCATGTGTACCAGAGAGAAATCAAAGCTAGTTACTTCCCTAAGTGGCCAAGAGTGAGAATCTATAAACATTTAAATAGTACATAATGTTCCATTGAGTATGATAAGGTTGAGCAAATAAGTAGAGAGCAGTTTCACTAAATTCCTTTTAGGCATATTGCAGTGGTCAAACTATGTTAATTTCTAAAATATAACAGACAAGGAAAATAACAAGCCTTCATTCCAATGAGTTAAAATGTACCATTTTTCTTGGTTCACTCTCCGGATGTGTAAATCAAGAGAAAATTATAATACTATATTAAATAAAAATGAAACACCAAAATTATCATTATGTACACAAAAACACATGAATTATAATAAAATTTGTGCTATTTTAAAAAGCACTTTAAAGGCAATGTTGGACTGTGCCTGATGCTAAAAAAAAATCTATATTTTGAATCATACCCAACTTTATGCTATTAGAAATAAGTGTCCTCCAAACCAATGGAAACTGGCATTCTTGTCTGAACAGAAACCTTCTGGAAAAAAAATTCTCATTTTATAATCATTTCAGTATATGCATGATGACATTTAAAAACATCTGGTTTTAATGATGTCCAGAGGACATTCCAGAATGGTGGAGTCTAGATGAGCAGATATGTAAAAAAGCACTTCTTAGTAATTGTAGTAAGTAGAATACATAAAAGGGATAAATTCAGGCTAAAGAAAAATGGGAATTGTTATTTTAGGGGTGCTTTGGAAAATGAATCACAAAATAAGTATAAATGCCTAAATTGTATATTGCCTGATGAGTAATTACTTGACTGATCTGAAATCAAAGTCACAGTTGATTTTTAGCCAAGATTCTTGACAGGCTGAAATAAATGGAACCAATTCAAACCATTCTGGCTCAGCATGATTGAGAATCAGTCTCCAGAACAATAGCCTGCTAATCTACTGTCATATGGGAGAAAAAGTAAACTTGGTTTGGGCTCCAATGACCTTAGGATTTTTAATTTTTTAAACCCTAATTTAGATAAGTTCAATATCTCAAACTTTTAGCAGCTTACATAAAACAATTATTAGGTAATACAATAATTACCATGTAAGAATAATTAATTTAATTTATAATTAATTTATACTGGAAAATCAGCCATAAGGGATTATATCAATTATATTCAGATTTGGTTATGAATGTCTACTAGTGTTTACATGTTTCAAAAATTGTTACACAGGCTTGAAAAATCATTTCAGAATGTAGAACTGGTGGAAAGATTTTACTACCAAACATACAGAATTCTATCTTAGCTTTCCACCTTCTAGAAAAGGAAAGGATATCTAAAGTTTGATTTTTATGGATAATTTGATGTAGTTGGTATCCTCAAAGTTGTTTTGCTTTTTATTTGAGGGTCACTGCATAGCACTACCTATGAAGGGGGTCATGTCTTTTTATTACTTAGAGATAAGATAATATTTTCTTGTCTTTTATATAAACTATATGTTTATTTGAATAAGTGGGCAAAAACTGGAAGATCCTTTCCTTAAAACATAACAAAAGCTTTAATTATATATACTTGTTGACTGTATGAAGAGAGTACAGATTGAGTTGCCACAAGAAAAAGTTAAAAGTATATTTTTAATCTGATGTTGTCGGGGGAGATGAGTGAAGGAGCTGGCGGTGAGAGTTTTGAAAAAATCAGCTCCTTAGGATGTGGAATGTGGCTGTGTATTGAATAAAAGTTATAAACAACAACAAAAAAGTATTTTGGGGGAACTTCCCAATGATTAATTCTTTAACTGAGACATATATTATTACTTATTATGTGCCAAGTACTATGTGCTTTACACATGCTAACTTTTCTGAATTTCATAACCACTCAGAGTCTGGTATCATTTCTACTTTACAGATGAAGAAGTGAGGAAAGAACAGTCAGGTAACCTGATGAAATTTATGGCGCTAATAAATTATAAAATTAATATACTGTCCTTCATTTGGTGTTGACCAAGACCATTTTGAAACCGAAATCTACTCAGTGTTTTGGAGACACATTGACGAAGTCCAGATTTATTACATATGTTACTTTGGTCACCACCAACTTCTTGGAATCAGTGTAATAATAAGCTCTAAGATTTATTCTAGAAAGTTATAAGAAATCTGATTGCGCTAGATGAAAAAGTAAAAATGGTTGTCTGAGTTATTACACACCATCCTAACACAGAAGCCACCGCATTAAAAAGAGAGAGATTGTCTTTACAAACACTTTGAATAACTCATAACTGTGAATATGAAAATTCTAGGGAGTTTCTGAGTTTGAGAAACTCAAATACACTCTTTAATATCTGACTCTGCTATAGTTTTCTCAAACATAAAAACACAATAATCTCTCAAGTTTCTAAGAGACCATCCCTAGATTTCTTCCATCTATGTCAGAATTACAAGCTCACATCTAGCTTTTAAAAATTTAACTTAATTGAAATTTCTATAATTCTATTCTGTGGTAAGCAGGGTCTCTGGGTGAAGACAAAGTCGGAAACAGCTTCCTTTTGCACATAAACACACACATCGTACATATGATGTATATTTGCATATACATATATGAATGCTCAGCTATATATATATATATATATATATATATGAAAGTAGAAAGTATGGTTTCTTTATTAGCCAAATTTATAATTCATTCAAGAGACAAAAATAAGCCTATTGAGTAATTATTAGAAAAATCAGTTATCGGTAATGTTAAAAGTGTTTAATTACATTTTTTCCTCAACCTTTTTTTAGTGAAGTTTTATTCAGAAACTAAATATGCCAAAGATATAACACATAGCTTCTGTGGATGAAATGAATGTGGAGAGGCAAGGTTCTTCCCCATGAACAACGCCATACCCCAACACAGTGGAGAGCAGAGCCATGAATGGAAAAGAGAATGAAAACCATTGCTAGAAATTCAGCTCAAGGACTGTAAAGTAACAGAAAGATCCTCTGGTATAAGATATGTTAGGCAAACTTTATAGTGCTGAGTTTTAATAAAAGCTATAAAATTATTCAGAATTTCAGTTTACTTATTTATTCATTTATTCATGTTTTTCACATTCGGATCAAAGACTAGTTCAACCATTGTGGAAGACAGTGTGGCGATTCCTCAAGGATCTAGAACTAGAAATACCATTTGACCCAGCCATTCCATTACTGGGTATATACCCGAAGGATTATAAATCATGCTGCTGTAAAGACACATGCACACGTATGTTTATTGTGGCACTATTCACAATAGCAAAGACTTGGAACCAACCCAAATGTCCAACAATAATAGACTGGATTAAGAAAATGTGGCATATATACACCATGGAATACTATGCAGCCATAAAAAAGGATAAGTTCATGTCCTTTGTAGGCACATGGATGAAGCTGGAAACCATCATTCTCAGCAAACTATCGCAAGAACAGAAAACCAAACACCGCATGTTCTCACTCATAGGTGGGAATTGAACAATGAGATCACTTGGACATAGGAAGGGAAACATCACACACTGGGGCCTGTTGTGGGGTGGGGGGAGCAGGGAGGGATAGCATTAGGAGATGTATCTAATGTAAATGACGAGTTATGGGGGCAGCACGCCAACATAGCACATGTATACATATGTAACAAACCTGCACGTTGTGCACATGTACCCTAGAACTTAAAGTATAATAAAAAAATTTTTTTTTTTAATTTTAAAAAGATACTCAGTGCAAAGTATTCAATCTGGAAATTGAAGGCAAAAATGTCAAACCTCTCTTTCTTTTTAAAATTAAAAGCTCAAACTCAAGGCAAAAATGTCAAACCTCTCTTTCTTTTTAAAATTAACACTTCACAAATTAATGCATTCTGTCGTATTCAAGAAAGCATAGTAAAGGTACTTAAGAAGCAATATTTTTATATAAATCAAAAATATTAATTTTTTTCAAATATAGGTTACGTGCATTTCTTATGAGGAAAGAGCTAAAAAAACTATCAGGAGCAAAACTATACAAGTATATTCCATCTTTAAAATAAAAGCTCTGTATGCACAGATATTTAATAATATTATAGGTTTAAATTGAAAGCTGGTAAAAAATAACATAATTATCATAAATTAAAACATTTAATATAATTAAAGTGCAACGGAAAAACTTAATCTTTGCAATTTGACATATTTCTTCTAATAATACAACAACTTTATTTACAATAAAGATGTTACTCATTTCTTTTTTTGTTGTTGTTCTTTTTCTTTTTTTTTGAGGCAGAGTCTCACTCTGTCGCCCAGGCTGGAGGGCAGTGGCGCGATCTCGGCTCACTGCAAGCTCCACCTCCCGGGTTCACATCATTCTCCTGCCTCATCCTCCCGAGTAGCTGGGACTACAGGCGCCCGCCACCACGCCCGACTAATTTTTTGTATTTTTAGTAGACACGTGGTTTCACCATGGTCTCGATCTCCTGACCTGGTGATCCACCAGCCTCGGCCTCCCAAAGTGCTGGGATTACAAGGCATATGATATTTTGACCCAGATAGTGAAGGAAGGAATAATTTGGCAGAAAAGAATGTTCAACACAGAAAGGTAGAGAAAAAATGGTTACTGTAATAAAATCTGGAGGTGTTTATTCAACAAATTCTAGGAAAGGGTCATCTAATCAGTGAATTCACTCACTTGGTCCATTTGACAAGTATATTCTTAATACAGAAATAGGTGCATTAGATCAACTTAGCCTAAAGCCAGTAAACACTTAAACTATATAATTCATATTGTCCTATATTTATATGTAATATAATTATGTATGTAATTATAAGTTGTATAGTTGCCCTCAAATTACATAACTTACATTGCCCTGAATGAAATCACCAAGGAACTTAGTTACTATATACAGAGGATCTCCACTTGTCAAATGGATAAAATCCTCTAATCCAGCACTGTCAATAGAAACATAATGTAAGCCATATGTGTGATTTTACATTGTGTATGATATTTAATAAAAGGAAAGAAAACAGTTATAATTAATAACTCATTCATATCATATCTATATAACAGTATTTTTATTTATAATAAATAAAAATTAATAATATAGTTGCATGTTTTCTGGTACTAAATATCTGAAATTCAATGTCTATTTTTTACATATAATTTTGCAATAACACATCTGACCATGTAGTAAATGGATTTTAAGTGCTCAGTGGGCACATTTAGCTAGTGGCTATCGTATTAGATCAATAGGCTTAGTCTACTCAAAACTTGTGTTTATCATTGTAAATTTCAAACTGTGTATCTATCAAAATCTTGCACATTTAATTGTTGTTAGTCTTTCTTCGTCTAATGTGACGTGTATCTCACATAATGTGAACATTCTTGGTCTGTTAAGCTAACAGCAAGATCCTATTACCCAATAACTACTATAGATCTGCCTGAACTACCAGTTTATTGCTAATAAACTACTTCACTACTATCAGCAATTAGATCCGGAGATACCTTTCTCTTGGAATATTCTCTGATATTATACTTGACCTTGTTTATTTGAGGTCATTAATCAAAGAGTAACAAAACTGCTGACCATTTTCTCCAAATCCTGCGAAAAATATTCTGGGATCTTTTTAAAGAGTCTTTCTTTGCCATGATATGTCTTTAAAAGGGTTATGAAGTTGTTCCAGCTGTCTCTTTGACCATCATAGGTTGTTATGAAAGTTCAAGACAGATGTTTCACTCTCTCTCGTCATTGGTCAAAAGCATTGCCCACAGGTATTTTTCAATGCTTTCTTCATTTAACATTACTATGAAAGGGAGAACGGCGCCTCTTCACCAGCCTTCTCTCTGTCTTCAGTACTTCATGTCACTGATTCTAAAAAAAAAAAAAAAAAATCCAGCCTGTTAAAAGTACATGGCAATATCTAAGTTCTTCTGGTGAATAGCTGCATTTTATATGCTGAAATTGTCATTCATCATGCATTATTTACTGCTTGTATAAATGGACTCATTTCCAAGATGTTGTTGAAACTAAAACAATAACAACAACAAAGAAAGTTCTATTAGGAAAAAGAGCCTTCCGGCAATTCTTGCTATACACTCCATTGCTTCCCACCATCAGTAAACTGTGGAATTCACTAAAAGTAATTTAGACTAATGGTTTGCTGAAAGGCAACCCAAATAATGTGCCATTATAGAATAATGAAAACTGCCTTTATTTCT
Organism: Colobus angolensis palliatus; assembly: GCF_000951035.1. Lineage (NCBI taxonomy): Eukaryota > Metazoa > Chordata > Mammalia > Primates > Cercopithecidae > Colobus > Colobus angolensis. The sequence goes on from NW_012116044.1 coordinate 4,685,537, forward strand.
TGATTAGTCACTGGAAGATATCTTGCAGAGATATTGGAAAGAACCTGTAAGCATTTTTCAGGTCTTCCTCAAATAGGCAGCCTGTTGTGTTGGGTGAGGTAGCTAGGTTTCTGTCTGAAGGAAAAGGCTTTGCTATCTAGTGAGAACTGCCATGCAGTAGGGATCACCAGATCTGGATTCCAAATAGATCTATAGTTCCCACTTTAAGGACTATGTTAATTATTAATGACACTTCAAGCAAACAGATATATAAATGCAAATGCCAAATACAATGAGATATGACATTATAATAAACATAAACAGATCACTTAAAACTATAAAAAGTAATGGAGACACAAACAAAAATATGGTATAAATTAAAAAAGTACTGAATTATTCTAGAAATCTGTGGAAGATTTTACTTTTACTTACAATAAATAATATAATTAAATTATTTACTGAATTCCAATGAATTGAGTCATACAGAGTAAATCTAATTATTTGTCCATTTACTTGACACTAATGTAAAAAGATTGCTTTCATTATTTAAACATCATCACATGATCGGCTGTTTATGCAAACAATGATAAATAATTTTGACATAATCTATGCCATCTAATAAAAAAGTTATTGAAAGTGGTCTCATCTACATAATATAAAATATAATTGAATCAAATTTAGTGTCAAGAATAATATATATTTAATTAGAGAAAACTCAATTATTTGTTACATGGAATATAGACAAAATTATGCCATCAGGCTGATATCATGCTGACATGTTTTTTCTATCATAAAAATGAAACCTATCAAGCTCATTGCTGGTGGCTTGATAATTAATAGCTTCTGCCTATCAACTGTATCATTTTTTTCCCAGCTTTACTGAGAAACTGACAAATAAAATTGATAATTGCAATTTATAAATAAAAATTATATATATTAAAAGTATACAATGAGATGTCTTAATATTTGTATATTCTGTGAAATGATTGGCACTATCAAGCTAATGAATATCTTCATCACATCACATCATTATCTTCTTTTGCATGTGTGGTATGTATACCTAAAATTACTCTCAGCAAATTTCAAATATACAATATATTATTATTAACTATAATCACCATGCTACACATTAGGTCTCCAGACTAATAATAAACACTAATAATAAACACTACTTTTTAACCTTCGACCAACATCTCTCCATTTCCCCCATCCCTGGTAATCACCCTCCTACTCTCTGTTCTGTAAGTTCAACTTTTTATATTCCACATATGAGTGAGAGAATACAATATTTACATTTTTCTGTCTGGCTTATTTCTTTTAGCAAAATGTCATTCAGTTTCATCTGTGTTGTTGCAAATGGCAATATTTCCTTCTTTTTAAAGGCTGAATAATATTCCATTTTGCAGATATACTACATTTTCTTTCTCCATTTACCCACTGATGGACTCTTAGGTTGTTTCTATGTATTAAATATCATGAATAATGCTGCAATGAACATGGGTGTGCAGTCATCTCTTTGAAGTCTTCCTTTCAATTTGTATGGATATGTATGCTAAAGTGAAATTGCTTGTTCATATGGCAGTTCTATTTTTAACTTTTTGAAGAACCTCCATACCATTGTCTATATATTTGTGATAGCAGCAGGAAACTGACAAATATGTAGGCACATAGGGGTGGGTCCCCAGTGAAACGCATCCTTTAAGCTAAGAGCAATCTGAAGTCTGAAAGACTGGATAGCTGGTTCCAGATGAAAGTTGCTACCCATCTCTACTAAAAATACAAAAATTTGCTGGGCATAGTGGCTTATGCCTGTAGTCCCAGCTGCATGGAAGGCTGAGGCAGGAGAATTGCTTGAACTCAGGAAGTGGAGGTTGCAGTGAGCTGAGATCGTGCCATCCAGCCTGGGCCACAGGGTGAGACTCTGTTTCAAAGAAAAAACAAAAAACAAACCAAACCAAAAAAATGTTGCCTTTTTCAATACTACCTATGGCCTGCCCTCCCTGATCCTGTGCCTATAAAAGCCCCAGATTCAGCCACACTGAAGAGATACCCGACTTCAGGTGAGAGACCATCTTCCTGTTCCCTCTCCACTGGAGCTGTTTTGTCACTCAATAAAATTCTCTGTCCTCATCACCCATCAATTGTGAGCATAACCTCGTTCTTCTTGGACGTGGGAAAAGATCTTCTTGAGTGCGGGTACTCAGAAAGCTATAACACTGTGACCCTCTGCCCTCCACCATTGTAAGGCAGCTGCCCCACTTGAGGGGAAGCAGCAGCAGAGCTGAGTCAGCCATAGAGCTGTAGCCCAGAGTGGGGCGAGGGGTTGGTTAAGCTGCTAACATGCTGCTGTCTGTTGGGCTGTGGGAAGATGGACTAAAAGAGCTAATTAGCACATTGTAACATCCGTTCTGGGGCTTTGAGGTCATGGACACTCTTGACTGGGGACCACATTTCCCTCAGGGTGACATGACTGGTTCAGCTGAACACCCTGCATGGAACCTGTCCCTGCTAGCATTTGGAATGGTGGCTGGACTCCACACTCACTCACTCACATACCGTCTCCTGCCAAGGGCTGAGTGCACAGTCACTGTGGCCATGGGATTTGTACCAGAGCACAAGCCAGATGTGGCCCAGTGGGTCAAGTAGGAAGGATGCCTCCTGCTGTGAGCCTGGAAAAGAAGCCAAGAAAAATCCTGTGTCAACTGTACCAATTTATATTCCCACCAACAATGCATAAGGGTTTCTTTTTTCCTCCATATCTTCACTAACACTTTTTATGTTTTCACTTTTTGATAATAGTGATCCTAACTGGTATGAGGTGGTGTCTCATTTTGATTTTGATTTGAGTTTTCCTGATGATTAGTGATGTTGAGCAGATTTTCAAATATATATTGCCTATCTGTATGTCTTCTTTGGAAAAATGTCTATCCCCATCCTTTGCCCATTATTCCTTAACATTACTAGTTTGTTTGTTTGTTTATTTTTGCTACTGCTTTATATGAGTTCCTTGTATAGTTTGAATATTAATCCCTTATTAAATTTGTGATTTTCAAACATCTTCTCCAGTTTCGTGGGTTTCCTTTTCATTTTGTTGATTTATTTTCCTTTTTTAGTTGCTGTGTGGAAACTGTTTAGTTTGGTATAGTCTCATTGTTTAATTTGCTTTTGTTGCCTTTGCTTTTGGTACCTGATATAGTTTAGATATTTGTCCCCTCCAAATCTCAAGTTGAAATATACCCGCTGATGTTGGAAGTGGGGCCTAGTGGAAAGTTTCTGGGTCACAGGGGAGGATCCCTCATGAATGGCTTGGTTCTGTCTTAATAATAATGAGTGAGTTTTTGTGAGATCTGGTTATTTAAAAGTGTGTGGCACATCCCTCCTCTCTCTCTTGCTCCTGCTATTGCCATATTAGATGCCTGCTCCCCCTTCACCTTCTGCCATGATTGTAATTTTCCTTAGGCCCTCATAAGAATCAGATGGTGGCATCATACTTCCTGCATAGCCTGCAGAACAGTGAGCCAAAATAAACTTTTTAATAAGTTACTTAGTCTCAGGTATTTCTTTACAGAAATGCAAACATAGCCTCACATAGAAAATTCATACGAAGAGTATGGGACAACACTGTCCCACTCCTGGTATGAAGGTGCTGAAGAATCTTTGAAACTTGATAATAGGCAGAGGTTGGCAGAGTTTGGAAGGCTCCGAAGAAGACAGGAAGATAAGGGAAGTTTTGGAATTTCTTAGAGATGGGTTAAATGACTGTGAGCAAAATATTGGTAGAAATATGAACAGTGAACATCAGACCGATAAAGTCTCAGATGGAAATGAGGAAGTTATTGGGAATTGGAGTGAGGGTCACCTCTATTAAACCCCAGCAAAAAAGCTTGGCTGCATTATTTTCATGTCCTAGGGATCTTAGATATCTGAACTTAAGGGTGATGACAGTGTATCTGGGGAAGAGATTTCTAAGCAGCAAAGTGTTCAAGAAGTGACCTGTTTGCTTCTAACAACCTATGAGCAGCTATGGGACTTAAAGCTGGAACTTAAAAGAGAAGCAGTATAAAAATTTGGAAAATTTGCCATCTGACCATCTGGCAGCAAGACAAACCACGCAGGCTGTGGAGGAATGACTTGCAAGTGAGATTAGCATGGCTAAAAGAAAATCAAGTGCTAAAATTCAAGACAATGGGAAAAAGGCCTCAAAGGCATTTTAGAGATCTTTAATATAGTCCATCCCATCACAGGCCCAGAGAAGTAGGGGAAAATAATGGTTTTGTGGGCCAGGCCCAGGGCCCCACTGCCATGCACAGCCTCAGGGTCTGTTCCCTGCATCCCAGCTGCTCCAGCTTCAGGCTTAGTTCAAAGGATCCCGGAAATTGCTTGGCCCACTCTTGGAGAGTACAAGACACCATGATCCTTGGTGGTGTCCATGTGGTGTTAAGTTTGCAGGGGCATGGAATGCAAGAGTGAAAGAGGCTTGGCAACTTCCCCTTAGATTTCAGAGGGTGTACAAGAAAGCCTGGGTACCCAGATAGAGACTGCTGCAGGGGCAGAACCCTCACAGAGAATTTCTACTAGGCTAGTGTGGAGGGAAAATGTGGGGTTGGAGCCCCCACACAGAATTCCCACGAGGGCACTACCTAGTGGAGTTGTGGAAATGGAGCCACCATCCTCCAGACTTGAGAATGGTAGATCCACTGGTAGCTTGCCTCCTGAGCATGAAAAAGCCACTGGAACTCAACTCCAACCCATGAGAGTAGCTACAAGAGCTGAACCTTGCAAAGCCACAGTGATGGAACAGCTCAAGTGTTTGGGAGCCTACTGCTTGCACCACTGTGTCCTGAAGGTGGAACATGGAGTCAAAGGAGATTATTTTGGAGCTTTAAGATTTAGTGACTGCCCTGCTGGGTTCTAGAGTTATGTGGGTTCTATTGCTCCTTTCTTTTGTCCAATTTTTCCCTTTTGGAGCAGTAATGTTTACCCAATGTCTGCATATCTATTTTATCTTGGGAATAAATAACTTGTTTAGATTTTACAGACTCATGGGTAGAAGGAGATGAGTCTGAGATGAGACTGAAGATTTGGGACTTGATGCTTAAATAAATTAATACTTTGGGGGACTATTATCAGGGTATGATTATATTTTTCAATGTGAGAAGGACATGAGATTTGAGTGGCAACTCCCACTTCCCTCTTGCTCCTGCTCTCACCATGTGAGATGCTTGTTCCCCTTTCATTATTCACCATAATTGTAAGCTTCATTAGAAGCAGAGGCTGGTACCACACTTCCTGTATAGCTTACAGGACCATGAGCCAAATTAAACCTCTTTTCTTTATGAATTACCCAGTCTCAGGTATTTCTGTATAGCAATGCAAAAATAGCCTAATACAGTATCAGATCCAAAAAGTCATTGCCAAGAACACTGTCATAGAACTTTTCTCCTATGTTTTCTTCTAGAAGATTTACAATTCCAGGTCTTACAATTAAGTCTTTGAAACAATTTTTAGTTTTTTGTTATTGTGTAAGAAGAGGATCTAATTTTCATTATTTTTGTTTGTAAAACTTCAGTTTTCCCATCACCATTTATTGAAAAGATCTTCCTTTCATCCTTATGTATTCTTGTCACATTACCAAAGATTACTTAACTATATATGCCTGGGTTAATTTCTGGACTTTCTATTCTGTTCCCTTTTTTTATGTCGGCTTTTATGCCAGTACAATATCGTTTGATGACTGTACTTTTGTAATATAATTTGAATAGGAGGCTTCTAACTTTGTTCTTCTTTCTCAAAATTGCTTAACTATTCAGTCTCATGGTTCTTCAACAATTTTACAATTGTACTTACTCTTTTTACTTTCTAGGAATCACAATTAGAAACAATTAAGTCTCACATAACTGGAGGTGCTGTTTACAGATGGGTTGACTGAGGAATGCTCTTAGGCGTAATCTGGGTTTTCTTTATTTTCCAAGATGAGAAAAGTTTTACTCAAGTCCTGCGTTGGTGAAGAAGATGCTAACCACAATTTATCTCCCTAATCTGAGAGGTCTTTTTACTATCTCAGATGTAGCAGTCTGGACCTACTTATGGCCCCAGAAACTGTTTCTCTCACTCACTTCTCTTCCTAACATAGAGAAAAAAATCTTTCTTTTCAATTGTATAGCTTTTCCCAAAAGAATCTCTAGAGACAAAGTTTCATCAATTTATCATGTATTCATCTTTCCTAGATTCACAAAGGAACTTTCATGTGATAAGAATAAGGTGGGATGTGTACCAGAACCAGAGCAAATGTCTCATACTGACTTTGGAATTGTTTTTGTACCATCCATGGTCTTACCTTTTTCATTGATTCTTCATGGTTTCTTCTAGATCGTCTATATTTTCCTTGAATGTCTATGTATTTCATGCAGTTAGATTTTATTTTAGCTTATTGAATGAAGACTTTTTCAACATTTTACTATGAATGTTTTCAAACAAATGGAAAAGTTTTTAAAATTTTACATTGACTGCCTATATATCTATCACAAAGATTGTACAATTAACATTTTAACTATTTTAGATTTATCACACATCTTTGCATCTATTCATTTGGCACTAGGTATTTAACTTTGCCTTTTAAAAATTTAATATTAATAAATTTAATATGAATTTTTCTAAATTTGCCATAAGTTTCATTTTATATTTTGTCATTATTTATTTTCTATCTATTTCTAGGAGCTACATTTTTAAATTTTTTTATATCCAGCTTTAGAAAGTATACTGATTATAGCCCCATTCCTCAAAATTATAAACAATATACTTAAAACTAATGATTCCACATTTATTTTTGTTAGTTAATAAATAATAACTTTTTAGTATAAAAGGAGAAAATTTGAACACCCATATTTCAGTCTACCTCTATTTGCCATCTTAACTTTAAATATACCTTGCTCTGGGTGGTAACATTTCTAAATTATTTTAATATTTCTCTCAATTATTTATTCTTAGGTTTTATTAATGGGATTTCATGCTTACCATTATGTTTTTAACCTTTACTTCTTTCTCTGTTATGGAGTTCTTCATTTTGATTAATCTCATCTTTGGCTGAATATTTTTGCATATAGTTTGCCTTTTTGTTTTAATAGTTTTCCAAGACTAATTTATTGAGCTATGATCTATGAATTCTTACATGAATTCATAACACCCTTAAATCGTATTACTTTTTTCCTAGAACTTTACAGACATCAGTATTCTTTCTTTTTTCAGGAAATGATGCTCTGGATAATCTGAAGTCAGCCTGACTCGCTCTCTGTTAGGTGTCTCTTTACATCAACTGGAGATCTTTGTTGTTGTTTTCTTGAAGTTCGTAATATTTACCAAAGCAAAATGTATGAGAAGTAATTATTAGTAATTTTCCTAGTACACACTGTACATTGTGATTTAAATATTCCATTCTTGATTTGAGAAAACAATTACTGTAAATATTTTTCTTCAACACTGTTCTTTGGTATAGAAATGGTAACTATACAGAGCAGATCTCTTATGACTTTTATATGTATCACCTTTATGCATTATTCCTCTATTGTTTTCTATTTCATTAAATGTGACTTAGCTTATCTGTACCTAACTCAATTTTCGGCAAAATTTATTTTACTCATTTTTCCTTCTACTGTGGCTTTAATTTTTGAAATGATTTAATTTTACTGTAATTTTTTTCCAAGTTCTTCTTACTCACTTTGTATTCCCTTTTGTGAAGAGTAATTATCTCTTCTTTCATTTATCATGAGTTATTTTTTAGTTTCTTTAAAATAATTTGTATACTGCTGTTGAGATTATGGGGAATTATTTTTTTAAAAGTACAAGTGTAATTCATCTAATTGAAAAGCTTCAACTGTTTTTGGTTTATTATGTTTTATCCTGTCTCTTTTCACACTTTAAGACTTCATGGGAACTGTGAGGGGTTTTTGTTACTTTTACTACTTTTCTCTTAATTGAAATAATTTTAACAGAGCCAACTGATACTAAAGAGGAGAGTGAGGGTAAGCTAGGGAGGAAAATTTGGGCAGCAGATTACACGTTTATCATCTCTGTGTCCACCTGCACACTTTGCATTACTCTTTAAAGTTCAGCTCACATTTAAACAGTGCATGATTTGAAGGTAAGAGGTCATCATTTATCCTGTAGCAGTCCCAAGTTGTAAAACAGTGTCATTAATTGTGCTTTACCTAAATTGGTCACGTTGACAACCTGGCTCTCAAATCTCATTTTTGAATTTCAAACCCACAAAAACATTGATCCTTGGCCAGTAATTTCAGTTTTTGGTGCATTCCCGTCTTTCCTTTAAACCTAGCTTGCCATAAATGTAAAGGCTGTCATTGATCTTTTTATCTCATTGTGAGAATATCAGTAAGAAAATCATGATGACTCTAAATGTCCCTAAGTGAACATAACTACAACAGATTAGAATGTAGTACAATCAACATAATAAAGGAAAAAAGACTGGTAATAAATATACCAGTATGATACCAATAGTCATCAGTAAGTTGAGAGAGTATAGATATTTATATTTTGCTAATAATTATATGTTATAATTTTTGTACATATTTGTAGTTTTATTAGCTATATAATAATCAAAATAAAACACATTTATTTTAAAAGTTCCTGAGGATTAAATTTCTCTTTCCTTTTTAAATTGCTTGAAAATGATTTCATATGAATTTTCATTATTATCATTATGACAATTAGTGGACAAGTTTTTTGCTGTCTTTATATATTATCAGTACAAACTATTTTCTCAGTCATTTTACCTCATTGGTCAGATTTGTTGCTCCTTTAAACATTTTTTCCATTTTTTTTTCCCCTTAATCTTTCTAGGTATAGTCAGCAACACTATACATGTAATCAATTTGGAAATAAATGGTGGTTGCTTTATTTTTGTACCATTTTAAGATATACTTCAAAGTGGGGTTTATCATTAGTTGTATAATACTGTTTTGAAAATAAGATGTTCAGGATTATGTTTTATGTCTAAACCATTCAAAATAAGCTGCACACACAAGTTAAATATTCTATTTTATTAAAAACTGTGGCTAACTTTTGTATTTATAACTCAAATGTAAGAAGTGTCATTTAATTATTTGAAAATATTAAATACCAAGTCCTCTCAAGTTTTCTTAGTGAATTATATTATATTTTGCTGACCTTTTATTTGGTGGATAAGATTATAAATCAAAGTTTTTGCACATGGGCCATATTTAAAGTATTGGCATGGAGTATGGTTGCCTGGAGTGGCTGTTTTCTTAGTCCCTATTTACAATTTTTCACCAACTTTTAGTAGAAAACAAAAGTTCATAAATTCAGAGTCTTTGCTTTTTGGAATATTTGCAAATGGAAATGATTGTAAATGATCACATGAAAAGTTAGACTATCAAAGCAGCAGTTATAAAAAATAATTTATCAAACAAAGTCTGAAATCAAAATTAAAACATGAGGCAAAATAAGAAAGCAAAATGGAACATATAAACGAAATAAACACATATACCTAGAGTTTTCATGTTTATAGAATAAACACTCAAATTAAAGATGTGAAAAAATTATACACGAAACTACTCTGTATAATACTATAATTAAGGATACATGTCATTATTAATTCACCCAGACTTACAGATTGTACAACACCAGGAGTGAATCCTAACGTAAACAGTAGACTATGGGTGATGATGAGTTGTCGAAGTAAGTTGTTCATGAATGGTAACAAATGTACTACCCTTGTGGTAGACACTGATAATGGTGAATAATAGGGGAGGCTCTGCATGTGTAGGGGAGGAAGTATATGAAAATCTTTGTACCATCTGCTCAATTTTGTTGGAAACATAAAACTGCTTGAAAAAGTCTATGAAAATTTTATGTAATAAAATTATAGTATTTACTACAGTAAGAAAATCGTATGTAATAAAATTATAGTATTTACTACAGTAAGAAAATTTTATATAATGAAATTTACTGTAGCATTTACTATACTGCCTCTAAATTCATATGAAAATACATCAAGTACAAAAGGGTTCTTATATTGTATCAGTCTGTTCTCATGCTGTTATAAAGAACTATTTGAGACTGGGTAATATATAAAGAAAAGAAGTGTAATTGACTGGCAGTTCTACAGACTGTACAGGAAGCATGGCTAGGAGGCCTCAGGAAACTTACAATCACGGCAAAAGGTGAAGAGCAAGCACATCTTGCCATGGTAAAGCAGGAGAGAAAGAGAGCAAACTTGGAGGTTCTGCACACTTTTAAACAACTGTATCTCAAGAGAACTCACTCATTATCATGAGAACAACAAAAGGGAAATCTGCCCCCATGATCCAGTCACCTCTCACCAGGCCCCTCCTCCAACGCTGGGAATTACAACTTGACATAAGATTTTGGTGGGGACAAAAACCAAACCATATCATTCTGCTCCTGGCCAAAAACCAAACCATATCATTCTGCCCCAGCCCCTCCAAATCTCATGTTCTTCTCACATTTAAAAACATAGTCATGCCTTTCTAACAATCCTCCAAATTCTTAACTCATTCAGTATTAATTCCAAAGTACAAGTCCAAAATCTCATGTGGGACAAGATAAGTCTCTTCCACCTGTGACCCTGTAAGGTAAAAATAAGTTAGTTAATTCCAAGATATAATGGAGTACAGGCATTGGGTAAATGCTCTTATTCCAAAAGAGAGAAATTGGCCAAAACAAAGTGGCTACAGGCCCCATGCTAGTCTAAAACACAGCAGGGCAGTTGTTAAATGTTAAAGTTCCAAAATAATTTTCTTTGACTCCATGTCTCAAATCCAGGGCACGCTGATGCAAGAGGTGGGCTTCCAAGACCTTGGGTAGCTCTAACCCTGTAACTCTTCCGGGTGTAGCCCCAGTGGCTGCTTTCATGGGCTGGCATTGAGTGTGCTGCTTCTCCAGGTGCACAATGCAAGCTGTTGGTGGATATACCATTCTGGGGTCTGGAGTATGATGACCCTCTTCTCATAGCTCCACTAGACAGTGTTCCAGTGAGGTTTCTGTGTGGGGACTCCAACCCCAGATTTCCGTGCCATGTTGTCCTAGTAAAGGTTTTCCATGAGGGCTCTGCCACTACATTAGACTTCTGCCTGGACATTCAGGCATTTCCATACATCCACTGAAATCTAGGCAGAGGCTCCTAAGCCTCAACTCTTGCCCTCTTCACAATCACAGGCCCAACATCACATGGAAGCCACTAAGGCTTGTGGCTTGCACTCTCTGAAGCAAGGCCCTTAGCTGTACCTTGGACCCTTTTAAACCTGGCTGAAGTTGCAGTGTCTGGGATACAGAGTCCCACGTCCTGAGACTGTGCAGAGCATTAGGGTCTGGGCCAGGCCCACAAAACCATTTTTCTTGCCTAGACTTCCAGGCCTGTAACAGGAGAGGCTGCTTCAAAAGTCTCTGACATGCCCTGGATGCATTTTTCCCATTGTTCTGGCTACTAATATTCGGCTCTTCTTTACTTATGCAGATTTCTGCAGCCTTGAATTCTTCCCAAGAAAATGTTTTTTTTTTTTCTTTCTTTCTTTTCTACTACATGGCTGAGCTGTAAATATTCCAAACTTTTATGCTGTGCTTCCCTTTTAAATATGAGTTCAAATTTCAGACCATCTTTTTTGTGAACACATATGAGTGTATGTGTTTAGAAGCAGCCAGGCCAATTTGAATGCTTTGCTGCTTAGAAATTTCTTCCACCAGATACCCTAAATCATCTTTCTCAAGTTCAGAGTTCCACAGTTATCTAGAGCAGGTGCACAACACAACCAGTCTCTTTGCTAAAGCATAGCAAGCCTGACCTTTACTCCAGTTCCCAATAAGTTCCTCATCTCCATCTGAGATCTCATCAGTCTGGCTTCTCGGTCCATATCACTATCAGCATTTTAGTTGAAACCATTCAATACATCTCTAGGAAGTTCCAAACCTTTCCTGACCTTCCTGCCTTATTCTGAGTCCTCCAAACTGTTCCAATCTTAGCCAGTTAGCCAGTTTTGAAGCTGCTTTCACATTTTCAAGTATCTTTATTGCAAAACTCCCCTACTTATTAGCAGTTCATTTTTGCACTGCTATAAAAAGCCACCTGAGACTGAGTTATGAAGAAAAGAGGTTTAATTGACTCACAGTTCCACAGGCTGTAGAGGAAGTATGTCTGGGAGAAAACTTACAATTACGGTGGAAGGTGAAGTGGAAGCAAGGACTTCTTACCATGGTAAAGCAGGAGAGGGAGACAGAAAAAAGGAGGAGATTCTGTACACTTTTAAACAACCACATCTTAGAGAACACACTCATTATCACAAGAACAGCAAGGGGGAAATCTGCCCACATGATCCAATCACCTTCCACGAGGTCCCTCCTCCAACACTAGGAATTATAATTTGACATGAGAGTTCAGTGGAGACACAGAGCCAAACCATATTATACGTGAAGTTGAAGTTTCCTTGCATCATCAATTTTGACCCTTCTCTAAAGCCCTTAAGGCTTCTACTGCTTTAAACCTTAGTTTTCTTTTATTACTCTATACAAATATGTTTATCTTTCATGGCTCAACAAATTTATTTATCTTTGGGCAGTGACTTGAATAAAAATGATGTATGCTATACAATTTTATTCATTATTTTAGGTTTTCTGATTTTCCATTATTTTGTTCAAATTTATTTTTATTGTATTTAATGTGATCCCTCCTAATGGTTAGCTCTTCTTTCCACATTCCTTTATCATAATACATCAGAGGTCTATACAAGTGCAACAAAATGATAATTATGTAAACATTATTGTGATCACCTGACAACCAATAGTGTATTGCTTTGACCATCACAGGCAACATTGTGATAAAATATTAAAAATACTCATCACCTATTTGTTATTTGACATATCTTTTACATAACACTCACTCAACCTTAAAATTTTTGTTCATTTCAAAGCTCGATAAAATTCCACTTCCTAGAACTTCTGTAAGCTTATGGATTAAAACAAGTGATTCTCCTTTATAATTCCACTTCTTAGAACTTTTATACATCTGTGGATTAAAACAAGTGACTCTCCTTTATGTGTACACTGTGCTCTATTCTCACCTCTGTCACAATGAGTGTGGTTCAGAATATAAATTCACGCTTCCAATTTAATTTAATTTTCAAGAAACTGTAAGGTCCTCATATAGTTAAGGACTAGACAAGGTGTTAAATATTAAATGTGGATGAAATTAATATTGTTTGTAATTTCTAAGATATATTAGTAAATGTTTGGTGTTTTATATATTGAATTTTTATATGGAAATTCTTTTGAATAAAATAAAACATTGATACTTGTATTTGAAAAATACTAATTTTAATTCTACCACTGTTTCTGATTGTCAGATAACCAATTATCATATATAAGGGTTTAGTAGTGTTCATAAAAGGTTTAAATAGTGTTAATAAAGACACATAAAAAGTAAATATTTATGCCAATAAATTTTCATAAAGAAAACAAAAATATTATTTATTTTTAAAATAAAAGGTCAGATATATGATCCTTCACACTTACAGTCTTAAAGGGGTTATTCATAAGCCTGAATTGATAATAAACAGTTATTCTTTACAGGTTTCTATGATTGTCTGTTATGTAAATAGGGATGCAGATGGCTATTTAGAAAAAGTTATCCAGTAACAGTTTTTTAGATCCTTTCATTTTTATCTGAATTACTGATATTATTCTGTTGATGCTTTTCTTAGAATCTGATAAGACACTGCATTTTTGAGACAATCCTCAGTATGTAATGAAAACCAGGATAATTATAATGACATGTCTGTTACAATTAGAAATCATCAAGACTTCAGATCTACAGATATTCCAGATATAAAGAAAAAAAACAGAAAGAAAAATGTATTAATATATTTGTATTCTGGAAAAATGCAGGTGTTATCTGTTGCCAAATCTGACATCACTAGAGGTAGTTGAAGGTACCTAGAATCCTGTTATGTTTCCTGCATTCTCAGACAGTTAAATATGCTTTAAATAACTTCAGAAATTTTCAGAGTAGTAGAAGCAAGGATAATGATTGCTTTATGTTTATGTTTTCTATTCCAGAGAAAAGTATCCTTCATATAAATCTTTCTTATGAGTTTTTAGTGATTTTAAAAGTGAGCAGGGTGTATTTACAATCAAGAGATGATTTCAAAGGTCTGGAATTTTCCTCATCTTTTTACCTAATTGACAGTTTTATATCAATCCTGTTTTGTAAAATATTGCCATCTTTAGAAGGAGATATATGTATAAAAACATATCCACCTTTCCTGAAAAGACATTAACTTAATCTAAGGAAATCCAAAACAAGTTCAAAGAACATAAAAGCAAATGAGTATTCTGCTCCATCATATCTGCATTTTTTAATCAGAAATTATAATAATAAGGAAGAGCTGTCTGTTAAATATGAAAAGCATTATGATTGAGTACTTGATAGTTACAAAATGATTCTGATTTTATATACAGCCAAAAATTTTAACATTTTAAAAATTCTTATGAGGGATCACTCATAAATTCTTATGAGTAGAAATTTATGTAGGATTTATGGGGGACATCAAATGACATGTAATCATTAGTATTGACTTGGATAATAAGGATGTAAAAAGAAACGTTATGAACTAACGAAAATCTGAAAAAGCAAGGTTCTATAAGTAGACATATTTGTATGAGCAGAAATTTTATAATATTTTAAATTTTTGGTTGATTTTTCTCCAGGAACAAATTAATTACATATATTCCTTAGAGATTCATAAATGTCTAAATCAATTAACTGACTTAGTCTAACCATCTATTTATACATTCATAAAAAACATAGAAAAAATGATAAAGTATAATTTTATTGATCTCTCAATCTAGTAATTATTTTGGAAATCTTCATATAGAAATATAATATATATTTTTTAATTGAGATATTTTTATTATAGTAGATATATTATTATTTGTGATATAGCAGAAATATTGAAGAATTTGGTATCCTAAAACTTATTCCAGTCCTAGCCGTCAAATAATCACTTATTCATTGTGTTCCTTGACCTTAATTGGTCCTTCAGCCTAAAGCAATAATTTTTAGTAAATGTTCATAATATTCAGAAGAATGTTTTGCATTAATACAAGCCTCAACTAAATGCAGATGAATTAAGGGCATTGTATTCACACAGGTGGAAGAGTGCATATCTTCAGCAATTGTATATTAAGAGAGAGGAACACTTTAAAACACTTCTTGGAAGAATTCGTGACTATTTTTGGTGAAATTTTATGTGTGTGTGTGTGGGTATCAGTGTGTAGGAAATTTTCCTCAATTGGTTGATGATCATTGCATAAAGAAATCAAAGAGAAATTATCATCTATTACAGAAAATGGCTAATTGTATTTTAACTGTATTCTCATAGTTGAACTTTTCATACAGAACATTTTTGACATTTAGTAACTATGTCATCACACAGATCATTTTAAAATTAAGATTTAGTGAGATACCATGGTGATTGCCTGAGTTATCATTAAATATTTTCTGAGGAAACAGTATAAAGGGGAAGCATGTACCTACTATATTCTTTATTTATAGGAGAAAACTGTTTCCTGCCTTTTCAAGTCGTTGCTTTTGTCATTATTTTCACTCCGTACAGCAGAAAAGCCATGCTGTGTATAGTTTTCTGACATCTGAACACATAATTTATTTATGCCAATATAAAAAAGTTACTTTCTTCCTTTTTACTGATGGCTACAAGAGGAGGTTCATAGTAACATTTTCTTCTTCGGAGTTTACTTCATGTCCTAAGCTCCACTTGCAGTATTTTAACAAGTGAAATATCTAGTCACAGGTTTAGTGCACCACAACAGATGAAGTTAAAAGACATATGAAATGTTCACAAGTATTTCTTTGTTTGCAGGTACAGTAGAAAAGATGAAACAAATTTAAATGAACTTCAAAGACTTTACGTACTTGCGGTTATATTTTTACCTTGCTTTTTCAGATATTTGTTAGTTCATCACAATATTTCTTTTTACACCCTTATTGTCCAGTACAGTAGTGATTATTACATGTCACTTGATGTCCTATAAATCCTACATAAAAGTACTGAATTAGGAAATAAATTTTGACTTTGAAATAAATGACTCATCTAACTTAAATGTGTGAAGTGAAACATTTATCAGTGATAGCATTCAATGATTTTCTTTCTTTAAAGTCAGTTTACATTCATTAATGAAGACTTGAAAGGGTACTTAAAGGCTTAGGTAGACAGAACGAAACAGGAACTTCAACTTATTTCTCATTTCCCTTTAATGGGGATTATTTTAGTATTTGAACGTAACTGACTTCTTCCAGCTTTCATGTTCCTCGTCTGGTTGAGGTACTGCTTATGGTTGTCACATGTCCTACTGTGGCTTTAAAAGTGATTTGAAAAGTCTGTTGTTTAAACCTCTCAGGCAGATGTTACTTTTACCGCCACAGTTAAGCATGGCTCCTGTGTGTTTGACTTTCAAAATCCCTGCTATGTTCCTTGCTGAGATCAAAAATGGTTTGTTTATTAAATCTATATCTTTACATGGTGTGTGGGGTCTAAAAAGAAATGCCAGCTTTGTGACAGAATCCTAAGGGAATACACACCTACTTAATCTTTCATCCAACACCACTTTCCAGCAACAAAGATGTGTGTCTAGAGGTTTAAAATGAACAAGCAGTATTTTTGCTTTCCTCAGTATCAAGTTGGTTTATACACTGTCAGGAATTTCCACGTAGACTCTATTTTACGTATGAGGTTAGAATATGGCAAATACCAATTTTTGTTGAATATGTTTAGTAAAGTCTATTTTCTATTGAGTTTTATTATAAATACTTTTCATACCTCATATATGTGAAACAGTCTATCATTAATTTATGACTACACATTTAATTTTAACCATGATATCAGTATAAATCAATGATGGTTATTTGATGTTATTAAGATATTGATTTACATGCTTTGATCACAGTAAAATTATTCAATTACTTGGCACTGAATACAGAGACAATAAAAATCAAATTCCATGATATAATCCCACAGCCTGCAGTAAAATATATTGTGACCAATGGAATAAAGATGTAGGAAATGCTAATTACATCAATAACTTATTTTCACTAATTGCTGGTAATGAAGATGTTATCCCTTAATTGACATTTACTTCCAAAATGTAGACAAGACATTCTTACTAGAATAAATATAAGGAGAAACAAGTAAAACATTTGGAAAAAAAACTGTTTAAATCCCACAAAATTTCATTTCTTAAAGATAATCACATTTGGCCGGGCGCGGTGGCTCAAGCCTGTAATCCCAGCACTTTGGGAGGCCCAGACGGGCGGATCACGAGGTCAGGAGATCGAGACCATCCTGGCTAACACGGTGAAACCCCGTCTCTACTAAAAAATACAAAAAAATAGCCGGGCGAGGTGGCGGGCGCCTGTAGTCCCAGCTACTCGGGAGGCTGAGGCGGGAGAATGGCGTAAACCCGGGAGGCGGAGCTTGCAGTGAGCTGAGATCCGGCCACTGCACTCCAGCCTGGGCGACAGAGCGAGACTCCGTCTCAAAAAAAAAAAAAGATAATCACATTTTATTTTTTGGTATTCATCTTCTTTCTCTTTAATGAAGTAAATTGATTTTTTAAATTAATATAGCTTTTATTTCAATTTATTAGCTATCAAAATTAAATACTGTATCAAATTGATAATCAGCCTGATCGAGTAATGCAACTAATGCATAATGTTTTCACCAATCTAACTCCATCAAAAGCACCTTAGTTCTAAGCTACTGTACTAGATTTTAGCAAGAATGTTTACATTTTTAATTAATTTTATCATTTGTAAAATGACTATGGTAACATTTTTATCTAGAGTCTTTATTTGTGATACATGAATGTTTGATGTATATATACATATTGCTTGAAACCATGACTGTCTTTTTTTAAAAGTAATAGAGTATTGTTCACAGAGCAACTGTTTTTGTTTTTGTTTTGAGACATGGTTTTGTCCTGTCACCCAGGCCGGAGTACAGTGGTTCCATCAAGGCCTGCTGCAGCCTCAAACTCTCAGGCTCAAACAATCCTCCCATCTCAGCCTCCCGAGTAGCTGAGACCACAGATGTGTGATAGCATGTCCAGTTAATTTTTAAAAAAAATTTGTAAAGATAGTGCCCAGGCTGGTCTCAAATTCCAGGGCTTAAGTGATCCTTCCACCTCAGCCTCCCAAAGTGTTAGGATTAATAGGCATGAGCCAATGCACCTGACCTACAGAGTAATCTTCTGCTCTACATTGCATTTGTAAACTACAAACAAAAATCAATAATTTATTTTTCATGCTACATTACTTTCTATTCCCAGAGGGAAATCACCACAGAATTGTCTTATTTACTTAAATAAATGGTCTTCTTTCTCCGATAATAATATGAAAATTTGTTCTTTGTAAACTGCTTAACCTTCCAGTTGTAGTGTAGATGTTTAATCCAGTATGACTGACATCCTTACAAGAGAGGAGAGACACAGAGTGGGGCTTGTGAAGACAGGCAGAGATTAGAATTCTTCTGTCACAAATCAACAAATGCTTGAGGCTACCAGAAGCTGGAAGAGACATGATGCATTCTCTCCTAGAAGCTTTAGAGAGTATATGGCCCTGTCAACACCTTGATTTCAGACTCTAGACTCCAGAAATGTGTGAGATATATTCCTGTTGCTTTAAGTCACCTTATGGCAGTCATAGGAAACCAATACAAATGGTTAATTTAGGAAAAAAAATAAAAAGTTGCCTGGGAGCCGTGGCTCACACCTGTAATCCCAGCACTTTGGGAGCCTGAAGTAGGAGGATTGCTTGAGGTCAGGAGTTTGAGACCAGCCTGTGCCACAAAGTGAGATCCCTTATCTGCAAAAATTTTAAAAACATAGCCAGGTATGGTGGTGTGCACCTGTAGTCCCAGCTACATGAGAGGCTGAGACAGGAAGATCTTCTGAACCTACAAGGTGGAGGCTGCAGTGAGCCATGCTTATATCACTTAACTCCAGCTAAGGCAACAGAGCAAGATTCTGTCACAAAAACAAACAAACAAAATGCTTAAAATCAATTACTGAAGACTGAAGATTTCAACTTAAGAAACCAGGAAAAAGATACAACTCATATAATGTAACCAAGAAAAATAAAAATATGGGAAGATATGTTTCCACAAGGAAAGTTTAGGCCTATATGATCTACTTGTGAATTTTATTAAGCATGTAAATAATAACACATTGTAGTATTACTTATAAAGTGAGTAAAATTCTAATATTACAGCTAATATTGCTGAAAAAATTACAGCAATAGCCCTAATGAACATATACACAAAAATCAATTATAAAATGTTAGTGAATCAAATGCAGCAATATGCAAAATGAAACAGAATTATCTTGCCAAAATAAGACTTACCCCAGTAATACAAGGCTGTCTTAATATTTAAAAATGTATCAATGTGTTTTGAAGGGGTGGCCTACCCCTCCACTCCTGTGGGCGTTTCTCGTTAGGTGGAACGTGAGACTTGAGAAAAGAAATGAGACACAGAGACAAAGTATAGAGAAAGAAAAAGTGGGCCCAGGGGACCGGCGCTCAGCTTACAGAGGACCCACGCCGGCACCGGTCTCTGAGTTCCCTCAGTATTTATTGATAATTATCTTTACCATCTTAAAGAAAAGGAAGTGGCAGGATAATAGGATCATTGTAGGTAGAAAATTAGCAGTAAGACATATGGATAAAGATCTCTGTGACATGAATAAGTTCAAAGGAAAATGTTGTGCCTTGATATGCGTACGCAAACATCTCCATAAACCTTTTAGCAGCATTGTTCCAGACTATCACATGAGAAGAAACCTTGGACAATACCTAGCTTTCCTAGGCAGAGGTCCCTGTGACTTTTGGCCGTGTACATGTCCCTGGGTAGTTGAGATTAAGAGAATGGTGATGACTTTTTAACCAGCAAGCTGCCTTCAGGTACTTGTTTAACAAAGCACATCCTGCACAGCCCAAAATCCTTTAAACCTTAAGTCACCACAGCACATGTCTCTTGCAAGGACAAGGTTGGGGGTAGGGTCACAGATCAACAGCATCTCAAATACAGAACAAAGTGGAGTCTCTTATTTCTGCTTCCTTCTATATAGACACAGTAACAGGCTGATCTCTCTTTCTTTTCCCTACATTTCCCCCTTTTCTTTTCAACAAAACCACCATTGTCATCATGACACCGAGATTACATACTTCACAAAGTAATAAAATATCACAAAGCAAGTGGAGGCAGGGTGAGATCACACGATGGTGTTAAAATTAAAATTAAAATTGCTAATGAAATTTTGAGCACGCATTGTTATTGATAACATCTCATCAGGAAACAGGGTTTGAGAGCAGACAACCTGACTGACCAAAATTTATTAGGTGGGAATTTCCTCATCCTAATAAGCCTGGGAGCACTGCAGGCGACCAGGGCTTATTTCATCCCTTCGGCTTCAACCGTAAAAGGCGGCATGCTTCCAAGGGGGTCGTTTATAGGCCTACCCTCAGAGCGCATTCTCTTTCTCAGGGATATTCCTTGCTGAGAAAAAGAATTCAGCGATATTTCTCCTATTTGCATGTAAAAGAGAAGAAATACGGCTCTGTTCCATCCGGCTCACCAGCGGCCAGTTCAAGGTTACCTCCCTTGTTCCCTGGACACTGCTGTTATCCTGTTCTTTTCTCAAGATGCCCAGATTTCACATCCTGCACAGCCCAAAATCCATTAAACCTTGAGTTAACATAGCACATGTCTCTTGCAAGGACAAGGTTGGGGGTAGGGTCACAGATTAACAGCATCTCAAATACAGAACAAAATGGAGTCTCTTATGTCTACTTCTTTCTATATAGACACAGTAACAGGCTGATCTCTCTTTCTTGTCCCCACAGTGTTTCACCATATTAACAAAATAAAGAGAAAACTCATATATGATCATTTCAATAGATGTAATTCAACATCCATTCCATAATAAAACACTCAGTAACTATGAATATGGTATACATTGTCCACAATCAGAAGGATGGGTATGAAAATCTATGAGGAACATCAACCATATTGATATAATATTAATAGTTTTCCCTTTAATTTCGGGGGAAGTCATGATCACCTGCTTTTCCCATTTCTATTTAACATTGTTTGGAAGTCCTAGCCCAAAAAATAAATAAAATAAATCAAGAAATATGAAAAATACATAAAAACTAGAGAAAATAATATTAAAATTAAAAACGTAAAAGTTAGAAAGAAATATGTAAAACGACTATTTACAGACACAAGATTGTTTACATAGAAAATTCTAAAATATCTACAGTTACAGAATTAATGATTCAAGTTTTCAACATGGAAGATGTTCCATATTATGTGAAATCAGGGAAATGCAAATTAAAATAACAAGGAGATACCACTGCACTATATTATTTATTTTTTCTATTGATCTGTTTAACTTATTGTCATGCCAACACAGTGATGTTTACCTTAGGTGTGTAGTTTATGGAAAGCTTTGAAATGAGGCCTTGAACAGCCAAAATCTGGAACACGGACCACCGCAACTTTGGTGACGATACAGAGCATCAGTATCTCATTCACTAGTGAGGGGAACACAAAATGGTACAGCCACTTTGGAAGACAGATTGGCAGCTTTTTACAAAACTAAACATGTTGTTACCATAAGATCCATCAAGTGCACTCCTTGGTATTTATTGAAATAAAATGAAAACTTATGTCCACACAACAAACCTGAATATAGATGTTTAAAGCAGCTTTATTTATAGTCACCCAAATTTAGAAGCAACAAGATGTCCTTCAGTAGGTGAACAGATAAACCAAGAAACATTCAGATAATAGAATATTATTCAGTGCTAAAAATAAATGACCTATCAAGTTATGGAAGCCACAGAGGCAACTTACATTTCTAATATTAAGTGAAAGTAGACAATCTGAATAGGTGATACATTGTGTGATTCCAAATATATGAATTTTGGGGAAAAAAATCAATAGAGACATTAAAACTGTCAGGCCAAGGGTTAGAAGGCGGAGGATAAATAGGCAAAGTACAAAGAACTCGTGGGGTAGTGAAAATACTTTGTATGATACAAAATGATGGATAAAAGTCATTATACATTGTCCAAACCCACAGAATGTCCAACAAACACCAAGAGTGAATGCTCATGTGAACCACGGACTTTTGGTAATAATAATGTGTCAGTGTAGGTTAACCAATGGTAAAAATGTACGACTCTGGTGACACATTTCACCCTATCCCCTTGGGGGATGCTGATAATGAGAAAGGCTATGCATGTGCATGTGTGTGGGGAGGAGATAGAGGGGAAATCTCTATACCTTCCTCTTAATTTTACTATTTACCTAAAACTGCTTTAAATTTTTTTAAATAATAATTTTAAAAATCAGCAAGGTTGAAAGATTTGTCATCTTATATAAAATTCAATTACACTTAAATATGACAGTAAAAATATTGAAAAATGAAATTTAAAAATCCAATTCTCAATAACATGAAAAAATAAATGGCAAAAATTCATCTGTCAAATAATTCAAAACACATTCCTATACATTGAAAACTATAAGAGATTACCGAGAAAAGGTAATGAATACTTTAATAAGTGGATAAATAAATGTATTCCCATGTTAGAAATCTCAAGTTTGTTAAAAGTTTCAATTTTGTTAGAAGAATTTTTTATGGAAAATGACAAGTTTTTCTGCAATTCATTCTAACACATGTATGGAAATGTAAAAGATCTACAATAGCCAAACAATCTTGAAAATTAAATTTGGAAGACTTAAAATATCTCACTTCCAGCCAGGTGCAGTGGGTCACACCTTAATCCCAGCACTTTGGGAGGCTGAGGCAGGCAGATCACTTGAGGACAGGAGTTCGAGACCAGCCTGGTCAACATGGTGAAATGCTGTCTCCACTAAAAATACAGAAATTAGACAGGCGTGGTGGCACACACCCGTAATCCCAGCTACTCAGGAGGCTGTTACAGGAAAATCGCTTGAACCCAGGAGGCAGAGGTTGCCGTGAGCCGAGATAGAGCCACTGCACTACAGCCTGGGGAAAGAGTGAGACTGGGCAAAGAGCAACAACAAAAAACTCACTTCAAGGCTTTCCATAAACTACCCACCTAAGGTAAATATCACTCTGTTGGCATGATAATAAGTTAAACAGATCAATAGAAAAAATAAAGAATTCAGAAACAGACCCAGATTTACAAGGCATATTGACTTTCGACAGAGACTTCAAAGCAATTAAACAACGTAAGTCTTTCAAGAAATTACACTGAAACAACTGTATATCTAATTACTAAAACATGAACTTCTTCTCATACCTCACAACAAAAATAAACCAATATTTTGTGATGGTTCATAAAACTATACATAAAAGAATTGATAACATTTCTAGAAGAAAATGAGGATATTTTTATATTTTGAGATTAGGCAAATATTTTAAAGAGAACACATAAATACATAACCATTCAAGACAAATGTATGATCAATGAAGCTTTGTCAAATGACAATGTTAAGAAAATTATGAAATTAACCAATTATACTAGGAGAAAATAGCTGAGAAAAGATTTGTATATCGATCAAACACACACACATATACACACACACACGTGTTTACAATTAATAATTAAAATACAAACATCCCAATAAAGAAATAAGCCAGGGACAGAAAGTTAAGGATTGCATGTTGTCACTTATGCGTGAAAGCTAAAATAAGTCGATCTCATAGAAGTACAAAGTAGAACAGCAAATACTAGAAGCTGGAAAGAGTAGCAAGAAGCAAGGTTGGAGGTAGATAGGAAAAGATGTATTAAAAGATATGAAATTTCAGCTAAATACAATGAATATACTCCAGTGTTTTATACCAATATAGGATTACTATTGTTAACAACAATATATTACTAATATATAAATATATTTGTAATATATAGTTTCAAATAGCTATTAATAGAAAGAGTATATTGAATGTTCTCAATGCAAAAAAATAATAAGGTTGAGAAGACAGGTATGATGATTATACTTACCTGATAATTATGCATTATATGTATTGAAATGTCACTATGCATCCCATACATATGTATGATTATATTGCATCAGTTTAAAAATTTTTTTTAAATGAAAGTCATTTCAAGTAGAAATTTTTTGATCAATTAGTATATTAAAAATTGCTCAATATCACTATTCATCATGGAAGTACACGTTAAAATCACAAGAATGTGCCACTGCATATCCACTAGAATGGTAAAACTAAAATGATTCCTAAGATCAAATGATAGTGAGAATGCTGTAGCAACTTGTTGATGGGGTATAACATGATACAATCACTTTGTGGTAAAAGAGAAAAACATTCTCAGGTGAACAGTTGTTAAGGGAATTTTGTTGTCAGTCGACTTCTCATGCAAGAAATAAAATGATTTTTCATAAAGAAGAAAAACAGTATAGATTAGAAACTGGGATTTACATAACAAAATGAGCCTTAGAGAAGAATAAAGGCAAAATAAAATATTTCATTATTCTTGAGACAGATAATACTTAGTTCCAAATAATAATAGCAGCAATGCATTCAGTGATTATGGCCTATGAATAAATAAAATAAAAGACAACAATGTTATAAAGGATGGGTAGAAGTAACTGGGGATACTTTATTATGAGGCACTTGTACTACTTGTGGAGTGGTATAGTGTTATTTGAAAGAGAACTTGGGATTAGATGTAAGTATACACTGTAAATTCAAGGAAACGACTAAAAAATCTTTTAAATGAAATACATTAAAATTTCAAAGGGAAAATTACTAAAAGTGGGTAGAAATATATATAAAAGAAATAATGAATAAACAAATGACAAAGAGGAGGAGTCATATCTTACAGATATGCTCAATAGAATGATGTAGCTACAAAATCATTAATGGATTCTAAACCTAATTTCTTAAAGGACAATCAGAAACAAGATATTTACAATGTCTCAAGGTATCTTCATAAAAATAAAATATTACGTAAAATGAAAAAAATAACTTTATGGTGGAGAAATGTGTCAGATACCACAATAATAAAATTTTGAAAAGTTAACATCTGCTATTTGGCCAAATTGACACCACATATTTTCTGGTAATGATAGACTAAAAATAACAATATATCAAGTATGTCATATTTCAGACTCATTATAAATAAATTATAATTTCAGACAAACTTAAGTTGAGGAACACTCAAAAAAATAAATAACATGCACCCCTCAAATATGTCAAGGTAATAAAAGGAAAGGAAGCAGGAAGAAAGAAGGCAGGGAATGGGAGGGTAAGGGAGAGGAGGACAGGGGAGAGGAGAGTATGGGAGGAGAGGGGAGGGGAGGGGAGGGAAAAACCATTCCAAACTGGAAAAGATAATGCAAAGTAGGATCTTGAATTGGATCTTGGAACTGCAGGAAAAAAGCTATAGAAGTTATTATAAAAATAACTACTTGCACAGTTAATGAAATTTGAATTTCAGTTGTAGATTAGGTAATATCATGGTGTAAATGTAAAATTTTCTGATTTTCAAAATGCTATAATTACAATATATAAAACAATGTCCTAATTCTAAGGAAATACACACAAAGGATTTAAGGGGTAAATAGGTGG
Organism: Colobus angolensis palliatus; assembly: GCF_000951035.1. Lineage (NCBI taxonomy): Eukaryota > Metazoa > Chordata > Mammalia > Primates > Cercopithecidae > Colobus > Colobus angolensis. Next base: position 4,711,217 of record NW_012116044.1, read on the forward strand.
AATATCTTCAACTTGCTCTCAAAACTTTTAGAAAAAAATACATGTATACATAAAACTTGTGTGTGTGTGTGTGTGTGTGTGTGTGTGTATACATGAAAAGAGAAAAATGTGTTGGGCAAATGTAAACATTTTGTCAGTCTCGGTAACGTGTATATGGGAGTTCTTTGAATTCTTATACAATCTTTCTGTAAATTAGAAGATGGGTAAAAATTAAATGCTAACAACAAAAATTAAATGATGTTCTTATTTTTTTAATGTGGAAATATCAAATTATACTGTTATTATTAATGTGAATAATTTTACTTATTAGAAGAAAATGCAAAGCGTATTAAGAACGTAAGAACTTTATTTTTCCAGAGACAAAATAAATCTCCAATTTCCAAACCTATCACTGATTTAACAGGTCTCCCAGTAGAAGATCGTATTATTATGGAATGAAAAGGGTGTGGTTGTTTTTTATTGAAAGAAAGAAAGAAAGAAAGAAAGAAAGAAAGAAAGAAAGAAAGAAAGAAAGAAAGAAAGAAAGAGAGAATGAATAATTTTACTTATTAGAAGAAAATGCAAAGCGTATTAAGAACGTAAGAACTTTATTTTTCCAGAGACAAAATAAATCTCCAATTTCCAAACCTATCACTGATTTAACAGGTCTCCCAGTAGAAGATCGTATTATTATGGAATGAAAGAAAGAAAGAAAGAAAGAAAGAAAGAAAGAAAGAAAGAAAGAAAGAAAGAAAGAAAGAAAGAAAGAAAGAAAGAAAGAGAGAAGGCTAGACTAATTATCTGCCTTATCAATATAACCATCTAAAAAATTCAGAAATAGTTTTGTTGACACAATTTTCAGCTAAAAATGAATTCATAAAGACTGAGAACATTAGCCACATCAATATAGTTTATAAATTAGTTTGAAGCCAGAAATTTAATCCAAGTGTTTCTGACTCCAAAGTCTGTGCTCTCTACTTACCTAAAAGAAGATATTTTTAGGCTGGGCATGGTGACTCATGCCTGTAATCCCAGCACTTTGGGAGGCTGAGGCAGGCGGATCACCTGAGGTTAGGAGTTTGAGACCAGCTTGACCAATAGGGTGAAACCTCATCTCTAGTAAACATACAAAATTAGCTCCTTGTGGTGACGCACGCCTGTAATCCCAGCTACTCCGGAGACTGAGGCAGGAGAATAGCTTAAACCCGGGATGTGGAGGTTGCAGTGGGCAGAGATCGCGCCTGCACTCCAGCTTTGGCAATAAGAGTAAAACAAAACTCCCTCTCAAAAAGAAAATAAAAGAAATTTTTAAACTAATTTTTAATTGGTATATTGATTTAAATAACATTTGTAAATTTTATTTATTTGAATACACATTCTATGCTCATATTTTTTCTATAAAGTCAAAAAGTATAAAAATGTTTTCAATGAAAAGTACATCTTATCCTTATCCTGGTCCATATTTCCTACGAATTTATCTCCCCAGTGATAATGTGATTATATGTAAACATATATGCATACATCATTTTGATTTATTTACATAAAAGACAAATCACACAGTTGTTAATCTTATTTTTTTTACTTAACCACATATCTTAACATGTATTTCCGTAGTGTATCTTATAATTTTTGATTAATACATATTATATACTATGTTTTAAAATAGCAGGTCTGTCCATTTTCGTTGTTCCCCACCTTTGAAATCAAACAATACCATAGTCAATATCCTCATATTCACAGGTATTTATATGTGTAGACACATGAGTAATTTCATAAAATACATTCTACAATTGAAATTTCTTGTTCGAAATAGATTTGCCTTTATAAGTTTGATGTTTTCAAATGGCCTGCTAAAGAAAATATATTGACAATATCCAAAAATTAAATTTGAGATAGGGTTTTACCACCACTGAAAACAAAATATTATTAAGCTTATTTTGATGAATTGATATGAATTTTTTAATGTAATTTTAATTTGCTCTTTTTTTAATTTCATAAGTAATGCTAATTTTCATTTTATGAATTTAGGAGCTAATATTTTGTTGTGCCAAGTCCGTCTAGTCTCCAGAAAAGCTCACCAGAGTCAGGCGTCAATGCAAGGGCAAAGGATCTTTATTACAGGTTCGAACCTGGAACTCTCACGCCTCCAAGAGCGGAGTAAAGCGGGAGAGCTCCAGTAGTGGGCTCAAGACAGCATTATATAGTCTAGGGCAAACAGGTACAG
>NW_012116045.1:0-1300 GCF_000951035.1 Colobus angolensis palliatus
ATGGTATCAGGTGCCTGTAATCCCAGCTACTCAGGGAGGCTGAGGCACGAGAATTGCTTGAACCCGGGAGGCAGAAGTTGCAGTGAGCTGAGATTATGCCCACTACACTCCAGCCTGAGCGACAGAGTGAGACTCTGTCTCAAAAAAAAAAAGCTGTCAATGGTTGTCCGCACCCATCTATACTCCTACCTGGTGAGTTAAACCTTACAAATTTCTGATACTATCAAACTTTTAATTTTGGTTAATCTGATGGGTGAAAAATGGAACTTTCTTGTTTAAATTTCCCTTATAGTGAGGCTGAGCACCTTCATGTGTTTGATGGCCAGTTTTGTTTCTTCTTTTTAGTAGGGGTTTGGGGGACAGGATTTTGCTCTGTCTCCTAGGCTGGAGTGTAGTGGTGTGATCTCAGCTCACTGCAACCTCCGCCACCCAGGTTGAGATGATTTTCCCACCTCAGCCTCTGGAGTAGCTGGGACAACAGGTGAGTACCACCATGCTCAGCTAATTTTTGTGTTTGTTTGTTTGTTTTTGAGACAGAGTCTCACTCTGTCACTCAGGCTGGAGTGCAATGGCATGGTCTCGGCTCACTGCAACCTCTGCCTCCTGGGTTCAAGTGATTCTCCTGCCTCCGCCTCCCGAGTAGCTGGGACTACAGGCGCGTGCCACCTCGCTTGGCTAGTTTTTTGTATTTTTTAGTAGAGACGGGGTTTCACCGTGTTAGCCAGGATGGTCTCGATCTCCTGACCTCGTGATCCGCCCATCTTGGCCTCCCAGAGTGCTGGGATTACAGGCTTGAGCCACCGCGCCCGGCCTCTACTGTTTTGTATTCTAAGTGTCCGGACAATTTAGAGGTGAGGGAGATCAAGAGTCAGTTTGTGTTTCTGTGCTTCACAAAGCCACTCTTGCCTAATTCTTGATAAGCAAGAGTTTGGTTAGACAGGGACTGAAACAATCCTGGTACATAGGAATCACCCACTAAATACCTGTTGAATTGAGTAGGCAGGAAGGCACTATCTGAATTGACTACAAAATTGCGGGTATGAAAAACTGGATTGTACTCAACTACGTTGGTAATTTTGTTTAGACTTTCAAATTATCTGAATAGGGTTTATTTGGCCAACCTTATGCTGAAATCTGTATATTTCAACCTTGATAAAATTAATTTATTGCAGTTAAGTTTGTCCAGGATTATGTGAGAGAGCCCCTCATTTCTTGTTTAGGTACCAGGAGATGTTCAGAGTTTGTCTACATCTCTTGGTTAATTTTCCTTCAGCTTTTTCTGGGTCTCTTCCCTAATTCT
>NW_012116045.1:4700-5835 GCF_000951035.1 Colobus angolensis palliatus
TCTGTCTATCTATCTATCTATCTGTCTATCTATCTATCTATCTATCTGTCTATCTGTCTATCTATCTATCCTTTTAGTCTTCGCTTTTTGGAAACAAAAATGGGCTATATAAGACATGATGGATGACATTGAATAGGCAGTTTTTAGAGGAACCTAATTGGTTCATAGCATACAGGATAGGCTTTTTCCTTGGGTCTTTGTAGGAATATTGGTCATTAATTGGTCATTAATATTGGTCATACAACAGAGTCTTTCTAGTTTTGCAAGAATCTGAAACTGTGATAGATTCAGATAATTTTGAAATGTGAAGCTAATTCTCTTGCTTGGCAGCTTGATTTGTTTGATGGAATGTGGTTGACGCATGTGCTTTTTTTTTTTTTTTTTGTGAGACCTGTTGACAGAAATTCAATCTTGATTAAGGGGCACAGGAAGGCATCCAGTTCCCACCATGCCTGGGGCTCTCTCGTTTAAACAGCTGCCTTTGGCTCTGGCCTGTTCCATTTCCCACTAGGCCCTGTGGACTTTAATTTTGATAGGTTTCACATCCTAATGTTTATTATTTCTGGGGGAGGTAGTGTCGTGAAACCGAAATGACCCAGTAGATAACTTTTGGTTTTCTTGATGTGCTTGTGCTATCAGCCTTCATTGAACAGAGTCAGACTTCTCAATGGATATGTATTTATTCTGTTTTTCCAGGGAGAGGGGATGGTCTCCTGAGTTGGCCATTCTAGACCAAAATATAGCTTAAAAGAAGCTTTTTAAAAAAAATAGATCATGTTAGAAAAATAATATTTTGTTTTTAAAATTTCACTTAAACATTAAGTGTACTTAGGTTTGCACCCCTTGCCTTTTGTCCACCACTAATCAAATGTAGTCTTAGACCTCAGAGGACACCTTTCTTCTGCTGCGTGAACCCTCTTCATAGTCTCTTTACTCTAGAATATCACTGAAGTTTTATCTAACCTCCATCTTATATAGAGGAAAAACTTTATTTGCAAAAGTACACTTAAAAAAAAGGAATAAAGGGATTTAAAAAAAATTTTATGAGAAGATTCAGATCAGAGCTTTCCAGATAAATTTAGAACAAGATTTGTAATTTGCTCAAGTTTTCTTTTTTTTCTTTTTTTTTTTTTTT
>NW_012116045.1:5885-6967 GCF_000951035.1 Colobus angolensis palliatus
TTTATGAGAAGATTCAGATCAGAGCTTTCCAGATAAATTTAGAACAAGATTTGTAATTTGCTCAAGTTTTCTTTTTTTTCTTTTTTTTTTTTTTTTGAGACAGAGTCTCGCACTGTCACCCAGGCTGGAGTGCAGTGGCCGGATCTCAGCTCACTGCAAGCTCCGCCTCCCGGGTTGACGCCATTCTCCTGCCTCAGCCTCCCAAGTAGCTGGGATTACAGGCATGTGCCACCACACCCAGCTAATTTTGTATTTTTAATAGAGATAGGGTTTCTCCAGGTTGGTTAGGCTGGTCTCCACCCCCCGACTTCAGGTTATCTGCCCACCTCTGCCTCCCAAAGTGCTGGGATTATAGGCATGAGCCACCGTGCCCGGCCTTGCAGTTTTTTTTTTTCCCCAAATATTTTTGATCTGCAGTTGATTGAATCCACAGACATGGAACCCATAGATACAGAGAGCCCACTGTCTTTAATTTTTTTAAAAAATCATATACTAAAATCTTTTGTTAATTTTTTTCAACTTTTTTTTTTTGAGTTGGAGTCTTACTCTGTCTCCCAGGTTGGAGTGCAGTGGCTCGATGTCTGGCTCAATGCAACCTCTGCCTCCCGGGTTCAAGCAATTCTGCTTCAGCCTCCCGAGTAACTGCGATTACAGGCACCTGCCACCTTGCCCGGCTATTTTTGTGTTTTTAATAGAGACAGGGTTTCACCATATTGGCCAGGCTGGTCTCAAACTCCTGACCTCGTGATCCACCTGCCTTGGCCTTCCAAAGTGCTGGGATTACCGGCTTGAGCCGCTGCGCCCGGCCCCTAATTTTTTTGACTTAATAATCAGGCTATGAATATTTTCCCGTGTCATTAATAAATTTTCTTCTCTTTTCTTTTTTGTTTTTTTGAGACAGGGTCTTGCTCTGTCACCCAGGCTAGAGTGTGCACTTCAGTGGCATGATCACAGCTCACTACAGCCTCCATCTCCTGGGCTCAGGTGATCTTCCTGCCTCAGCCTCTCGAGTTGCTGAAACTACAGGTGCATGCCACTATACCTGGCCAAATTTTTCTGCAACATAATTTTTATTTTTTTTT
>NW_012116046.1:0-1108 GCF_000951035.1 Colobus angolensis palliatus
CCTACTCATACTTGAGTAGAATCATACAATATTTGTTCTTTTAGGCTGGGCACGGTGGCTCACTCCTGTAATCCTTGCACTCTGGGAGGCTGAGGCGAGTGGATCACCTGAGGTCAGGAGTTTGAGACCAGCCTGGCCAACATGATGAAACCCCATCTCTACTAAAAATACAAAAAATTAGCAGGACGTGGTGGCGGGCACCTGTAATCCCAGCTACTCAGGAGGCTGAGGCAGGAGAATCGCTTGAACCCGGAAGGCGGAGATTGCAGTGAGCCGGGATCGCGCCACTGCACTCCAGTCTGGGCAACAAGAGCGAAACTCTGTCTCAAAAAAAAAAAAAAAAAATTCTTTTGTAACTGGGTGATTTCACTTAGCATGTCTTCCATTTCATCCATGTTGTAGCATGTCAGAACTTCCTTTTTTGAGGCTGAATAATATTCCATTGTATGTATATATCATATTTTGTCTATCCATTCATGTGTCAGTGGATATTTAGATTGCTTCTACCTTTTGGCTATTGTAAATAGTGCTGTTATGAGCGTGGGTGTACAAATACCTCTTTGAAACCTGCTTTCAATTATTTTTTGTATATGCCCAGAAATAGAATCACTGGATCATAAACTAATTCAATTTAAGATTTGTCCAGGAATTACCATACTATTTTCCATAGCTGCAGTATTTTACATTTCCATCAGCAATGCGCAAAGGTTCCAGTTTTTCCACATCGTCACCAACACTTGTTATTTTTTGGTTTTCTTTATTGCCATCCTAATGGATGTGAAGTGGCACACTTTTAATTACTGTAGTTTTATAGTAAGTTTGGAAATTGGGCTCACTTAGATTGGGTGTCCAATCTTTTGGTTTACCTGGGCCACATTGGAAGAATTGTCTTCAGCCACACATAAAATACACTAACACTAAAGATAGCCAATGAGCTTAAAATCGCAACAAAATCTCATAATATTTTTTGAAAATTTATGAATTTGTGTTGGGCTGCACCCAAAGTTGTCCTGGGCTGTTATGCCCAGACCGCTTATTCCCCAGAGAAGACCACCAGAGTCCGGAGTCAAAGCCAAGCGGCAAGGATCTTTATTACAGGTTCGAACCT
>NW_012116046.1:1158-2098 GCF_000951035.1 Colobus angolensis palliatus
GCATGGCTAGTTCCCTTGATGGTCATGTGTCAGATTCCTTGTTGTTCATGTCTCAGCTGCAGTGTTACCTCCTCAGGTCATCCCTTACTCTATAATTTAAAGTAGTCACACAAACACTCCTCAACGTGTCATCCTGTTACAATTCTCTTTAAAGCACCTCTAATTTTTTTTTTTTTTTTTTTTTTTTTTGAGATAGAGCCTCGCTCTGTCGCCCAGGCTGGAATGCAATGGCGCAATCTCGGCTCACTGAAAGCTCCGGTCCCAGGTTCATGCCATTCTCCTGCCTCAGCCTCCCAAGTACCTGGGACTACAGGTGCACGCTGCCATGCCTGGCTAATTTTTTGTATTTTTAGTAGAAACCGGGTTTCACCGTTTTAGCCAGGATGGTCTTGATCTCCTGACCTCGTGATCTGCCCGCCTTGGCCTCCCAAAGTTCTGGGATTACAGGTGTGAGCCACCGCACCCAGCCATCCTTGGTTTTTCAGAGATGCATACTGATGTATATAGGAATGAAAACACATGACATCTGGGATTTGCTTGCAAATACTTTCCCCCTCCCCGAGAGGGCCATCTTGCCCACGAATGATCAAAGGTTAGTTTTGGCACCACATGAGTAAAATTTATTTAGATAAATTCCTTTACATTCCTTTGTACCTACTCTAAGTTATTTACTCAAGGTAAGGATTAGGCTACCTTCAGCCAGATGTATTACTGCAGCTTATGCAAATTCCCCTGGCCTTCCAAGAAGGTTTGGGTCTATTTGTTATAACTGTCTTTAATTTTTTTCCCACCAGCCTGACTGAACTCCCACAATGAGAGAAATTGGATCTCATCAAATTCATATGATAAAACCACTGCAATAAACACTTCTTGTCAAATAGGGTCCTTACTCATTTAATAGTGACCCTATTTGTTTGTTTGTTTGTTTGTTTTTTTTTTT
>NW_012116046.1:4663-5888 GCF_000951035.1 Colobus angolensis palliatus
AAGGCAGGTGGATCACTTGAGGTCAGGAGTTCAAGACCAGCCTGGTCAATATGGTGAAACCTCGTCTCTACTAAAAATACAAAAATTAGCCAGGTGTGGAGGCGCATACCTGTAGTCCCCACTACTTGGGAGGCTGAGGTGGGAGAATTGCTTGAACCCGGGAGGCAGAGGTTGCAGTGAGCCAAGATCATGCCACTGCACTCCAGCCTGGGCGACAGTGAGACCCAGTCTCGGGAAAATAAAATAATTAATTAATTAATTAATTTTTGGACATAGGCTCTCACTCTGTTTCTCAGGCTGGAGTGTAGTGGTGCAATCATAGCTCACTGCAGCCTTGAACTCCTGCCTCAGCCTCTTAACTAGGTGGGACTGCCAGTCCCCACCACCACACTAGGCTAATTCTTTTTAAAATTTTTTTGTAGAGATAGAGTCTCTCTATGTTGCCCAGGCTGGTCTCCAACTCCTGGGTCAAGCAATCCACCCACCACAGCCTCCCAAAGTGGTGGAATTACAGGCATGAGCCACTGTGTTCAGCTCTGCAAAGCACTTATTACTATGTGAAGCTGTCCTTATTTATACTTCATTGTCTGCCTCCCTCCCAGCAAGAATAAAGGTTCCATGAGAGCAGGGGCATTGTCTGGCTTCCTCACCATGGTGTTCTTTTTACATAGTAGTCAATCAATAAATATTTGTCGAATTACCTAAACACAACAGAAATGAAAACCACCTCCCCTTGGATTTAAGAAGGAAGGAGAAAGTCCTAGTGACTCAACAGAACATCCAGATTCCAGTAGGATCTGTGGGACTTTCACTGGGAACACAGATGACAGATTAACAAACTTCGTAAAATTGCTTTATTCAAATGGAATTGATTCAAAACATTATATGTATAAGAGCATAATGATAAAATGAAGACAGTATGTACCCAGCGTAAGAAATATACCTGGCCAACCAGGCACGGTGGTTAACACCTGTAATTGCAGCACTTTGAGAGACCAAGGCACATGGATCACCTGAGGTCAGGAATTCAACACCAGCCTGGCAACCCCATCTCTACAAAAACACAAAAATTAGCCAGGTGTGGTGGCTCGTAGCCGTAGTCCCAGCTACTCAGGAGGCTGAGACAGGAGAATCGCTTGAAACTGGGAGGTGGAGGTTGCAGTGAGTCGAGATCACGCCACTGCACTCTAGCCTGGGAGACACAGCGAAGCTCCTTCTCAAAAAA
>NW_012116047.1:0-1467 GCF_000951035.1 Colobus angolensis palliatus
GGGACTACAGGCGCCCGCCACCTCGCCCGGCTAGTTTTTTGCCTTTTTTTTTTTTCGTAGAGACGGGGTTTCACTGTGTTAGCCAGGATGGTCTTGATCTCCTGACCTCGTGATCCGCCCGTCTCTGCCTCCCAAAGTGCTGGGATTACAGGCTTGAGCCACCGCGCCCGGCCAATTTTAACTGTTATATACAGAAGAGTTATATATTTAATAGTTATGTATTTATTATAATGGATACTAAAAAAGGTATAAAATACATAAAAACCATGATTTCACAGATTATCACTTTGGAAGTGGGCAATGTTTTTTTAAAAAAACTTATTAAACATGAAGTAAAATAATAGCACTCTAAACAGCAAAAACTATGATGGCGGTATGACTCATAAGTGAAGACTCCACAGCTGTCCCATGAGTACATGCCTGTTTTTGTTTACTTTCTTTGTGGTTCTAGGTTGTGTTCTGAATGATGTGACCTTAAGCTGGGCGTGGTGGCTCACGCCTGTAATCCCAGCACTTTAGGAGGCAGAGGTGAGCGGGATCACCTGAGGTCGGGAGCTCGAGACCAGCCTGACCAACCTACTCTCTACTAAAAATACAAAATCAGCCAGGTGTGGTGGCATATGCCTGTAATCCCAGCTACTCAGGAGGCTGAGGCAGGAGAATCACTTGAACCCAGGAGGTGGAGGTTGCGGTGAGCCGAGATCACACCATTGCACTCTGGCTTGGGTGACAAGAGCAAAACTCCGTCTCAAAAAAAAAAAGGGGGGAAAAGAAAAGAGCAGTCCTTGTCATCTGCCCCTCTGTCAACCTACAGATCTGGAAACAAACTATAGTAATGGAATAAAAATTTCAGCACCCTTGGAGATAAGCAACATTATGTATTATCATGCTAATATATACTTAATGTGGAGTACAAACATAGCTCAAAAACAGATGTCCAGTGTGTTGCAGATAAAGGAACCAAACTGTGGGGGCAGGGGGGAGCCTGAATTCAGAAAAAAAAAAAAAAGGCAGCTGATTTCACAAAAACATCAAAGAGCAAACATCATCTTTTTCCTTTTTGCTATTCTGATCTACAGCAGCCTTGACCTCTCAGTCTCAAGTGATTCTCCACCTCAGCCTTCCGAGTAGCTGGGACCACAGGCACCGGGTACCAGGCCCAGCTATTTTTTTTTTTTTTTTTTTAAATTTTGTAGAGACAGTCTTGGCATGTTGTCCAGGCTGGTCTCAAACTCCTGAGCTCAAGCAATCCTCCTGCCTCAGCCTCCCAAAGTGCGGGATTACAGGCATGAGCCACCGCCCGGCTGTAATCTACTTTCATCTGGTGGAACCAGTTAACTTTGCTAGAATTGTGTTATGATAATGAACACCATCACAGAGATCACAAAATTTTCAAGTCCATAAGCTTTAGTTCAATCTTCATTTTAAAAATGAGCTGATTAGGCCCAAAGCAGTATTTTCCGAAGT
>NW_012116047.1:4681-5889 GCF_000951035.1 Colobus angolensis palliatus
CGGCGGGGAGCGGGTCCGGAGCAGGCTCCCGGACCCAAAACTGAAGGGGGCGTCTGGGGCGTCAGGGAGCTCCCTCGCCTGGCTCACGACGGCCTGATGGAGTAAGAGGGGTTGGCTGTGAATGTGAGTATGCATGGACCGGCCTGCGTTGAGGTTATCGGAGCCCAAGGGTCCTGGTGGTCTGTGTCTTAGGCAGGTTGTGGGGCTGCAAGACACCGCCGGGTTTCTACTCCTGCAGGCTGCGGCGCAGGGGCCACCTGGTGGTCCGCTCTCCCAGAGCCGGCGCGGGTTTATGGGCAGGCGGTGCTGCTGGCTTCGGGGTACGGATTTTCGCGGGGGCGTTCCAGCTCTGCTCCCAGCCCCAGAAGGAAACGTGGCTCCAAAGCCTTGACCTTTAGGGGAAGCCGCTGACCTCCTTCGGTCCCCAGGTGGGCAGGGAGTCCAAAGACCCTGGTCCTTAAAGCCCATAGGTCTCAGGCCAGGAACACATTTCAACCTCTCGCGACTGACAACCTCCGTTCTTTTTCCTCCTTTCGTTTCTCTCCTTGTGGGATGCGTCTCAATAATAACAACTAATAACAAATAATACACAGCTTACTGTGTCCGTTTAATATTTAGTCCGAATCTCGGTGTATAATTATAGAGAGGAAACGCTTTACACCCTCTTCCCCTTTCAATTTGTTGTGTAATCATCTTTGGGAGTAAGATTAAGCCATCTTATTGAGAAGTTTGAGATATCCATGGCTTTTAGCAACTTGAGACTGTCATCCTAGGTAAGGGAAGTTCTCTTACCTAGCAAATAAGTGCTGTGTCCACCATAATGGTTTATATCCAGTTTATTCAAACCACAAATAACTTTTTTTTGGAGACAAAGTTTCGCTGTTATTGCTCAGGCTGGAGTGCAGTGGCGCGATCTCGGCCCACTGCAACTTCCGCCTCCTGGATTCAAGGGATTCTTCTGCCTCAGCCTCCCCAGTAGCTGGAATTACAGGCACCCGTCACCATACCTGGCTAATTTTTTGTATTTTTATTTATTATTATTATTATTTTAGGACGGAGTTTCATTCTTTCGCCCAGGCCGAGATCTTGGCCCACTGCAACCTCCGCCCTCCAGTTTCAAGAGATTCTCCTGCCTCAGCCTCCTGAGTAGCTGGGATTACAGGCATGCACCACCACCACGCCCGGCTAATTTTTGTATTTTTTGTGGA
>NW_012116047.1:7219-8707 GCF_000951035.1 Colobus angolensis palliatus
CCTGCCTCAGCCTCCTGAGTAGCTGGGATTACAGGCACCTGCCACCATGTCTGGCTGATTTTTTGTATTTTTAGTAGAGACGGGGTTTCGCTGTGTTGGCCAGGCTGGTCTTGAACGCCTGACCTCAGGTAATCCACTCACCTTGGCCTCCCAAAGTGTTGGGATTATAGGCATGAGCCACCGTGCCTGGCCTCCTATAAGCTTTTTCATTTTACTGTTTATTATGAAAAATTTTAAACAACCAGAAAAGTAGAAAAAAATATTGAACCCCTGTAAATCTATCACTCAGATTTTTAAAATCTGTTAATATTTTGCCATATTTGCTTTTATTCTTGATGTTTTAAATTTTATTTTATTTTTATTTTTTGAGATGGAGTCTTGCTCTTTTGACCAGGCTGGAGTGCAGTGGTACGATCTCAGTTTGCTACAACCTCTGCCTCCTGGGTTCAAGAGATTCTTGTGCCTCAGCCTCCCAAGTAGCTGGGATTACAGGTGTGTGACCTGACACCCAGCTGATTTTTGTATTTTTAGTAGAGACGGGGTTTCACAATGTTGGCCAGTCTGGTCTCAAACTCCTGACCTCAAATGATCCACCAGTCTTGGCCTCCCAAAGTGCTGGGATTACAGGCTTGAGCCACCGCGCCCGGCCTATGTGTGCATGTTTTAATCTGAAAGAAACTATCAAGAAGCTCCCAGGTCTTCATCAGTAAAGGATTGGTTAAATAAATGTGTGCATTTGCTAGAAAGAATGACCCAACTCTATAAGTGGTAATATTGAATGACCTCCTATATAGTGAGAAAGAAAAGGTGCAAAATAAGGTATGCTTTTTGCGACCACTGTGGTTTTATAAAAATATTATGTATTGCATATACAATTGGTCCTCCATATCCGTCCTTGGGTTCTGCATCCATGGATTCTACCAACTTTGGATGGATAATATTTGGGGGAAAAAAAATCACGAAGTTCTGAAAAGCAAAACTTGAATTTGCTACGTGCTGAGTACATACTTCATTGCATCCACAGAAATGAGGTTATGTGTAGGCATTGTGTTAGGTCTTCTGTGTAATCTAGAGATGATTTAAAGTATGTGGAAGGTATGCGTAGGTTACATGCATATACTGTGCCGTTCCATATAAAAGTTTTTAGCATTCTCAGATTTTGGTATTGAGGGGGATTCTGGAACCAATCCCCCATGCATAGCAAGGGACAATCGTATATGCATAGAATATCCTCTGTGGAGGATAGTCAGAATCATAGAGACAGAAAGTAGAATGGTGGTTGCCAGGGGTTGAGGGAGGAGGAAACGAGGAGTTACTGTTTAATGGATATAAAGTTTCAGTTATGCAAGATGCAAATAGTTATGGAGATGGATGGTAGTGATGGTTGTACATTATGAATGTATTTAATACCACTAAACTACACTTAAATGGTTAAGATGGTAAATTTTATGTTTTGTATTTTCATGCAAAAAAATTGAAAAATATCTC
>NW_012116048.1:0-1013 GCF_000951035.1 Colobus angolensis palliatus
TGTGCCACCATGCCCAGCTAATATTTTGCATTTTTAGTAGAGACGGGGTTTCACCATGTTGGCCAGGCTGGTCTTGAGCTCCTGACCTCAGGTGATCCTCCTGCCTCAGCCTCCCAAAGTGCTTGGATTACAGGTGTGAGCCACCATGCCCAGCCTCCGTGTCATTTAATGGCTTGTATTAGCAGTTAGCGTAGTCTTGAGTCTTTTCATCATTACTTGCAAATTGTGTGTTTCTGGGTGAGTTGCTCAACTTCTGCACGTGTGTGCTTCCTCATCTCTGGGGTGGAGAGGATGATCTCATCCGGCCGACGGGGCTGAATGAGGAGGAAAAGAAGTGAGGGTGCGTATGGCAGGGGACACGAGCAAGGCATCCTAAGTGTATTCTACAGGAAGCGTGTTTTAGTGCATGACAATTGTTGGGAAAATTTTATCCCGTAAATGGGGTAGATAAAACCAATTTCCTAACCGGGCAGTTTTATAATCCCTATTTAAGCAGTGGGTAGCTAAGAGTTTAAGGTGTCTGAAAGTTTGCAGTCTGCAGGCAGAAGGAACAGATATCTGTAAAACAGACCAATATTTCAAAAGGAGAAACTAGAAACAGGCAAACCGATCAGCTGGATATGTAAGTTTTGAAAAATTCCATTGCCGACGTGTTCCAGATAGAGTTAACCTCTGCCAATAGTCAGAACTTTCTTCTTGCTTCTGGCCAGAGTAGAAGCAGTTGTCAGTGGTGGCAGTTGTTACCTGGGGGTGGGTGGCCGTAGCTGCCGGGGCACAGGAGGGGGCAGTAGAGTGTCACAGGCTGGAAGGTGAGGCTCAGTCACTGGCACCACACTTTCCTCAGGTGCGTGCATGTTCAGGTGCAGGGTTCACAGTGCAGGTGGGTACAGCTAGGGCTTTATGGTACAGGTGCTTGCCTTGTACTGACGGGGTCAGACCATGGCTCTCCTGCTTACTAGTTGTGTGACCTTGGGTGAGTTGCTTAACTTCTCTGTTTCTGTTTCCTTAGTGTT
>NW_012116048.1:4023-5388 GCF_000951035.1 Colobus angolensis palliatus
GCCTTGCGGTTACTCTCCTGTTGTGACTCAGAGCGCCGCTGCAGACTTTGCTTCTTGTGTCTCACTGGGGCCAGCCTTGTGGTCACTCACCTGTTCTGAAACTCCTGACCTCAAATGATCCACCTACTTCAGCCTCCCAAAGTGCTGGGATTACAGGTGTAAGCCACTGTGCCCGGCCTAGGAAAGATTTTTTAGCGGGCATGTTACGGCCAAGAGTGAGCAGAGGGCCATGACTGACACTCTTGCCAGGTCCCCAAGGCAAGCAGCGGGCAGCAAGAGCATGTCTCTTGCATTTTCTCCTAGGATTGTCGGGACGATTACAGGAGCTGAGGCTGCTAAGCACTTAGCGCAGCTCTAGGCCCTCAGTAAGCGCTCAGTGAACGTCATCTAATTTCTTCTTCTTGGCTGGCGCCTTGGCCGTAGGTGGCTGGGGATGCTGAGGCGAGGCCAGAATCTCCAGGACCCTTCCCTTGTCCAAGCCTCCCCTGCAGTGCGTATCTTAGAGCCTTTGGCCCCTGGCCTTCATTTGACCTTCAGCTCCTCCTGCTGTGTTTTTCCAGCCCTGCCTGCCTAGTGTGTGTCCCTTTGTTTATTTGTCCCTGCTGGGCTGCTGAGCAGTGAGCACGTCCGTGACAGTGTTGTGCGTGTGAGATTGAAAACTGTACTGTACAACCTGGAATGGCCTTGGGAGCCTGCTCAGATCATGCTGTCCCACACCCCAGGAGACCTTTATTGGCTTTCTATGAAGACTTTAAATTTCACACTCCACCCTAAGGCTCAGCCTCTGCTGTCCTTTGCCTTTAAATCATTGGAGAAATATGAAGACTATGTCCTTTGTGAAAAAGGACAGTATATTTCTCCAGTGTCCATCCAAAGGCACTGATTATGTTTTTATCACAAGAGGCAAGTGGTGGGAGTTGAGAAGGTCAGCCATACTGACTTGAATTATGGGGATACTGGCTTGAATTTGAGCCCAGCCTGGGCTAGGGATGGCCTTTGGAATCAAGGGTCTGGGCCTTTTCAGTGCTGTCTCCCCAGTTCAGAACACCTGTTCCGGCGGGGAAAGCCAGTAGGCTTCATCCTGCTGCCAACTCTGGTAGTCACTGCCTGGGATTCTGGCTGAGAAGGACTGGAGTCCTGTCAGGACTTAACAGGAAAGAGTGTTGTTATTGATTAGCAATGTCTGCCATGCACATGGGAAGGGGATGTGGTGGCAAGTCTGGCGAGAATTTGCCATCCATATGCTAGTACTTCTGGAGTCTTGGAAACTGCTTGAGATAAGGTCCCCAGGCCAAGATGGCAGCATTGTACATGAGACTGAAAAAAAAAAAAAAAAGAATTTGTCACTCTTTTTTTTTTTTTTTG
>NW_012116048.1:7128-8143 GCF_000951035.1 Colobus angolensis palliatus
AAAAAAAAAAAAAAAAAGGAAAAGGAATCTTACCACTTAGAGTCAGTAGTAGGTGACAGAAACCCACCCTAAACTGTCTATGAAAAAGTGCAGTCGATTGGCTCGTGAAACTGAAACCTTTAGGAGAAGAGCTAGCTTTTTACTGGGCTGGATCAAAGCTCTCAGGGGGTACCATGAATATCATCACAGTCCCCATGATTTTCCATGTCTGTCCTCCCTCTCCCTCGGTCTTGGCTTCATTCTTAGGTCACTCTTCTCTTGTGGTAACAAGAGGGCACCCAGGGGCCCTGGCCTAAATCCTGTCGGTTTAACACCACCAGTGGGAGGAGAAGACTTTTTTCCAGTAGCTCTGGAGAAGTCATTTCCTGGGCCAGCTGTGTTACTTTTGCTGCCCATGCCTGGGTCCCATTCCCCCTGGAGCTGGGGGTGGCTGGCTTTCCCTCACCTGGACTCCGTGGAGCAGGGACAAGGGGGAGGAGAGCTTGCTCTAAAGGAAAACCAGGATGTTCCTGCCATCAGATTGGGGGTGCATGTGGTGAGGTGCAGCCTGCAGATGTCCCCAACAGTGGGTTGCTTCCACAGAGGGCTCGTGACACTTGGATTCTGTCGATTTTCCCGAGTGACACTACCGTGCTGTCACTCTTGTGCCAGCCATCTTGTGCACCCTGTTTTGGTAGGTGAAATCTGGGCTCAGTCATTCTAAGCGGTAGCCCAAAGGTCTCTTTGCTGTGTTCTCTATTGTGCTTTTCCTTGGCTAGATATTTTGCTCTGATATAATCTGATCTTATTAGCAAACCCCAGTTCCAGCTACTTTGGCATATTTAGACTTGATCTTAGCAGACTCAATATCTGTTTTAAATAAAAATATTTGGTAATGCCCCCTTCCGAGATGAAATTTATAGCGAATATAACCTACCTACACAAGTAATTAAAAAAATCAGTATGGCCGGGCGCGGTGGCTCAAGCCTGTAATCCCAGCACTTTGGGAGGCCGAGACGGGCGGATCACGAGGTCC
>NW_012116049.1:0-2190 GCF_000951035.1 Colobus angolensis palliatus
AGGCTGAGGTGGGTGGATCACCTGAGGTTGGGAGTTCAAGGCCAGCCTGACCAACATGGAGAAGCTCTGTCTCTACTAAAAATACAAAATTAGCCAGGTGTGGTGGTGCATGCCTGTAATCCCAGCACTTTGGGAGGCTGAGGCAGGTGGATCACCTGAGGATGAGATAGAGACCAGCCTGACCAACATGGAGAAGCTCTGTCTCTACTAAAAATACAAAAATTAGCTGGGCGTGGTGGCACATGCCTGTAGTCCCAGCTACTAGGGAGGCTGAGGCAGGAGAATCACTCGAACCCAGGAGGCAGAGGTTGCAGTGAGCCGAGATCGTGCCACTGCACTCCAGCCTGGGGACAGAGCGAGACTCTATCTAAAAAAAAAAAAAAAAAAGTAGGCAGAAAAAAAGAGAGAGAAAAAACTTAGAAGATTCTGTATATTAACTCTATAGTTGTAGGTTTTGTTTTTTGAATGATGACCCTCTGAGCTCTGAATTTTCCTTCCTGTAATTGCCCATTCATTTAAAAATGTGCGTAAGAATAAGCCATAATATATAGCCAGCTGGAGTCCCTGAAAACCTAGCTTGCTTTAATATTTTAGAACCTCATTTCATTTCTTATTAATCTCTGGAGAGCAAAGAAAATCCTGTAAATCCTGTCAGGCATTATCAGAAGTTTAGACCAGTGTTTTACATGGTGGCAACTGCCCCAGTGGCTTTTTCTTTCTTTTCTTTTCTTTTTTCTCTTTTCTTTTTGGCACAAGGTCTCAGTTGCCTAGGATGGATTATAGGGGTGTAATTATAGCTCACTGCGGTCTCTAACTTCTGGGTCAAGCAATCCTCCTGCCTCAGCCTCCTAAGTAGCTAGGATTACAGGTGTGTGGCACCATTCCCAGCTAAGTTTTAAAAAATTTTGGCCAGGTGCAGTGTCTCATGCCTGTAATCCCAGCATTTTGGGAGGCTGAGGTAGGTGGATTACTTGAGGTCAGGAGTTTGAGACTAGCCTGGTCAATATGGTGCAACCCTGTCTCTACAAAATACAAAAATTAGCCAGGCATGGTGGTGTGTACTTGTAATCTCAGCTGCTTTGGAGGCTGAGGCAGGAGAATTGCTTGAACCCGGGAGGCAGAGGTTGCAGTGAGCTGAGGTCGTGCTACTGCACTCCAGCCTGGGCAACAGATCGAGACTCCATTTCAAAAAAAAAATTTTTTTTTTTGAAAAAAATAGGAGATGGGATCTTGCTTTGTTGCCCAGGTTGGTCTTGAGCTTCTATCCTCTTGTCTTAGATTCTGAAAGTGCCGGGATTACAGGCATCGGCTGCCATGCCTGGCCCAAAGTTACAGAATAAATTATCTATCCACATTCTTTTTTTTTTGAGACGGAGTCTCACTCTGCTGCCCAGGCTGGAGTACAGTGGTGCAACCATGGTTCATGGCAACCCCCGCCTCCCAGGCTCAAGTGATCCTCCTACCTGAGCCTCCCAAGTTGCTGGTACTACAGGGGTGTACCACCACATTCAACTAATTTCTTCATGTTTCATAAAGACAGGGTCTTCCTGTGTTCCCAGGGCTGGTCTTGAACTACTGGGCTCAAGCGACACTCCCAAAGCGCTGGGATTACAGGTGTGAGCCACCACAGCTGGCCTGGGAAATTAATTAGATGTAAGGAAGAAATAGAAACTCTATAGTTTAGGAGATGGCTGTTGTAGAACCAGATTTCAGAGTTAAAAATCAAAAGTTCTTGCTATTTTACCAAGAGTAAATTAAATCAGTACTTTAAGAAAATCTTGTTGTTTCAACATAGGGGACCAAAATTTTTTTTTTAGTTTTGTATTAATATATTTTTGATGTGAAAGCTTGATCTGGGCTGGGTGCAGTGGCTCACACCTGTAATCCCAACACTTTGGGAGGCTGAGGTGGGTGGATTACTTGAGGTCAGGAGTCCGAGACTAGCTTGGCCAACATGGCGAAACCCCGTCTCTACTAAAAATACAAAAATTAGCCGGGCGTGGTGGCAGGTGCCTGTAATCCCAGCTATTTGGGAGACGGAGGCAGGAGAATCGCTTGAACCTGGGAGGCGGAGGTTGCCGTGAGCCGAAATCACGCCACTGCACTCCAGCCTGGGCGACAGAGCGAGACTCCATCTCAAAAAAAAAAAAAAGAAAAGTGAACACTTAATAAGGTCATTAGCTGAAATGT
>NW_012116049.1:7470-8181 GCF_000951035.1 Colobus angolensis palliatus
TGACAGAGTCTTGCTCTGTCGCCTGGGCTGGAGTGCAGTGGCGTGATCTTGGCTCACTGCAACCTCTGCCTCCCAGGTTCCAAGGATTCTCCTGCCTCAGGCTCCAGAGTAGCTGGGATTACAGGCGCGCACCCCCACACCAGGATAAGTTTTGTTTTTTTAGTGGAGACGGGGGTCTCACCATGTCAGCCAACCTGATCTCGAACTCCTGACCTCATGATCTGCCCACCTCGGCCTCCCAAAGTGCTGGGATTACAGGCATGAACCACTGTGCCTGGCCAACAGCGGAGGTTTAATAGGTGAAAGAAAGAGAAAAGCTCTCTCCTGCAGAGAGGGGTCCCAAACAGGTCTTCCTGACAAACCTTTTTAAAGGAAAAAATAATAATTACATAATGGTTTTGAAACAGTTACCCTGGTTACAAACATCAGTAACAAAGGTGATGCCAGTCTGAGGTCAGACAGGAAGTTAGTTGCTGGGCAGATTTTTTTGCAGAAATATTTTTCTGTGTGGAAGACTACAATGTCCATTGTGCTACACTGTAGTTTTCGTAGAGTATTTTTTATTATCAGGCATACAAGTGTGAAAACCCTGTCTTCATAGTCATCCCTGGCTCTACTCATCAGGGTTTTCTTAACATTTGTGACTCCATTTTGATTCTGACAACTTTCACAAAATTAATACAATTACTTTCTTGAGGAAGTATATATATA
>NW_012116050.1:0-1179 GCF_000951035.1 Colobus angolensis palliatus
AAAAAAAAAAAAAAGAAAAATAGGAGCAAACCAATCCCAAAGCCAGCAGAAGACAAGAAATAACCAGAATCAGAGCTGAACTGAATGAAATTGAGATGCAAAAAATAAAATCAAAATAAATGAATCCAGAAGTTCGTTATTGGAAAGAATAGTAAGATTAATAGACCATGAGCTAGACTAATAAAGAGAAAAAGAGAGAAGACCCAAATAAACACAATTAGAAATGACAAAGGGGACATTGCTATTGACCTCACAAAAATACAAAAAACTATCAGACACTATTATGGACACCTCTATTCACACAGACCAGAAACTTACAAGAAATAAAAAAATTCCTGGAAACATACAAGCCCCAGGGTTGAACTAGGAAGAAACAGAAACCCTGAACATGCCAGTGATGAGTTCTGAAGTTAAGTAATAAAAAGCCTACCAAGTGGAAAAAGTCCAGGACCAGACATATTCATGACTCAATTCTACTGGATGTATAAAGAAGAACTGGTACCATTCCTATCAAAACTTTCCCAAAAAATTGAGGAGACGGGACTTCTCCCTAACTCATTCTATGAGACCAACATCATTCTTTTTTTTTTTTTTTTCTTTTTTGAGAAAGAGTTGCTCTTGTAGCCCAGGCTGGAGTATGGTGGCACAATCTTGGCTCATTGCAACCTCCGCCTCCTGGGTTCAAGCCATTCTCCTGCATTAGCCTTCTGAGTAACTGGGATTACAGGTGTGCACCACCACACCTGGTTAATTTTAGTATTTTTACAGAGTTGGGGGTTTCACAATGTTGGTCAGGCTGGTCTCGAACTCCTGACCTCAGGCAATCCACCCACCTCGCTCTCCCAAAGTACTGGGATTACAGGCATGAGTCACTGCACCTGGCCAATTGTAGTAATTTTATTAAGTGTAAATTAATATTTTAAGAAACTCTTATTGTTTTAACATAGGGGACCAATTTTTTTTTTGTTTTGTATTAATGTAGTTTTAGCATTAAAGTTTAATTTTTAGAGAGCTAAATAATTTTTTTAATTAGTCAATTTGATTATGCACAAAACTTTTTTCTTTTTTCTTTTTTTTTTTGGAGACAGAGTCTAGCTCTGTCGCCCAGGCTGGAGTGCAGTGGCCCGATCTCGGCTCACTGCAAGCTCCGCCTCCCGGGTTTACGCCATTCTCCTGCCA
>NW_012116050.1:5939-10597 GCF_000951035.1 Colobus angolensis palliatus
AGAGCGAGACTCCGTCTCAAAAAATAAATAAATAAATAAATAAAATAAAATAAAATAAAATCTCTTTGATGCAGTATAGGTGAGCCCCCAAATTGATGCTTAGCCCAGAAGGGTTCTTGGCTTTCCCCAGGAAAAAATTCAAGGACAAGAAGGTAGTCTTAGACAGCAATTTTTATTGAATGATACTGCTCCTCTTGGAGCAAAGCTAATTCATAGGCAGTGTGCCTAAAGTCAGCAACTTATGGGTTGTTGGCAGTTGTATTTATACTCACTTATACCCACTTTTGATCACATGCAAATTAAGGGGTGGACTAATGCCAATTGAGGAGCAAGTTATTTAGAACTTTCTAGGAAAGGGGAGGTAACTTCCAGATCATTTCCATGGCATTTGTAAGCTGTCATGGCACTAGTATAAATGCCTTATGCTAATGAGAAATGAGGGCAGCTAGGGATCGTTTTAGTCCTCATCTGCTTGTTTCTTTTCTTTCTTCCTTTTTTTTTTTTTTTTTTGAGACAGGGTCTCACTCTGTCACCCAGGCTGGAGTGCAGTGGCGCCATCTGGGCTCACTGCAGCCTCCACCTCCCAGGTTCAAGAACTTTTCCTTAAATAAATAAAATAATACATTTGCAAAATACTATTTTCCATCTTCTTAACGATAATGGTCTGTTAGTTCCCTGCTTTGAGAAATATTACAATTCTTAACTAGTTACAACTTCCTCATCTTCCCTTCCCTCTCCCTGACATCTATGTCAAGTGACACATTATTACTTCCTCTTTATAACCACAAAGCAATTGATGAGTTTATCCTATTTTTCATATATTCGCCCTTCTTCCCTCCCTTCCTTTTTTTCCCCCCCCCAGAAACAGAGTCTCACTCTGTTGCCCAAGTTAGAGTGTAGTGGCAGAATCATAGCTCACTGCAGCCTTGAACCCCTGGGCTCAAACAATCCTCCTGCCTCAGTCTCCCAAGTAGCTGGGACTACAGGTGTGTGCCATCACATTTGGCTATTTGTTTTGTTTTTTTTTTTTTGAGACGGAGTCTCGCTCTGTCACCTGGGCTGGAGTGCAGTGGCCAGATCTCAGCTCACTGCAAGCTCCGCCTCCCGGGTTTACACCATTCTTATGCCTCAGCCTCCCAAGTAGCTGGGACTACAGGCACCTGCCACCTTGCCCGGCTAGCTTTTTGTATTTTTTAGTAGAGACGGGGTTTCACCATGTTAGCCAGGATGGTCTCGAACTCCTGACCTCGTGATCCGCCCGTCTCGGCCTCCCAAAGTGCTGGGATTACAGGCTTGAGCCACCGCGCCTGGTCGGCTATTTGTTTTTATACACATTTATTTTTGTAGAGATGGAGTCTTGCTATGTTGCCCAGGCTATTTTTGAACTCCTAGCCTCCAGTGATCCTCCCACCTCGGCTTCCCAAAGTGCTGGGATTACAGGCATGAGGCACTATGCCTTATCTACATTGTCAGCGCATATAACAATTATACACCATTCTGTCACCTTTCTTCTCAATATTTACTTTTAGTGTTACAATTAAATATATTCAATGTTTACCACTAATCCTCATTTTGAAGCGTATCCAGGTTTTTCTTGATGTCTGAAGCTTGTTCTCTAGTAGATTCCTCAGAAATAATCTCATGGGAACAATATTTCCTGAGTTCTTACATGTTCATCACAGTTTATCCATGGCCTTTGTACTGTATGGTCAGCTCAGCTGGATAAAAATGCTTGGCTTACATTTTATTGAATATTTTAAGCATGTCACCTCATTGTCTGCTGACATAAAGTGCTTCCATTGAAAACTCTGATGAAAATCTGATTTTTTTTTTTTTGAGATGGTGTCTCACTCTGTCGACCAGGCTGGAGTGCAATGGTGCAATCTCAGCTCACTGAAACCTCGGCCTCCCGGGTTCAAGCGATTCTCCTGCCTCAGCCTCCTGAGTAGCTGGGATTACAGATGCCCACCATGATACCTAGTTAATTTTTTGTATTTTTAGTAGAGACGGGTTTTCACCATGTTGGCCAGGCTGGTCTCAAACTCCTGACCTCAACTGATCTGCCCACTTGGCCTCCCAAAGTGCTGGGATTACAGGTGTGAGCCACCATGACCGGCCTCTTTTATTTTATTTTTTAAGTTCCTGCCCAAAGGTCAAAAAGTTCAGTAATATTTTTCTTCCTGTGATTAAGAGCAATGGAGAAAAATTCAATGCTTTTATTACTATATGTCTCAGTGTTGATCATTCCAGGCTAATTTTATCAGTTATGTGGTATGCCCTTTCAATATATCTTCTTACATTGCAGGAATGTTTTCTTGAATTACAGTTCTTAGCAGTTGCTTTGTTTTATTGCTTTGACTTTCTTTTTCAAGTTCTCCTGTTATAGACATTCTGAATCATGTTTGCCTGTCCTCTATATCACTTTCTCTCAAATCTTTTCTTATTTCTCCCTTAATTTTCATTTGATTCTTTTTTCTTTTCTTTTCTTTTTTTTTTTTTTTTTGAGACACAGTCTTGCTGAGTCACCTAGGCTGGAGTGCAGTGGTGTGATTTTGGCTCACTGCAACCTCTGCCTCCTGGGTTCAAGTGATTCTACTCCTGAGTAGCTGAGATTATAGGTGTGCGCCACCATGTCCAGCTAATTTTTTTTTTTTTTTTTTAGCAGCTGAATAGTAGTTCAGTGCATGTACGTACCATTCATTGTCTATTCACCCGTTCTCTGCAGATAGAGATGTGGACTGCTTATAGTCTTTCATGATTACAAAATGTGCTGTAATAAATAGCCTTGAGCAGTCATCCTTTTGTGGTTTTGGCATTGTATTCTCAGATGCAGATACTTGGAAGAAGGGTTGCTTGGGCAGAGTAAATACATACGTAATGTTGCTAGATGTTGTCAAATCCCCTCGCATAGTTGTACCATTTACATCTCCATCAACAATACAGGAAAGTACCTATTTCTCCACTGTTCCATCAACTCAGAGTGTCAAGTTTGGGATTTTTGCAAAACTGATAGATGAGCAATGATATCTCCATTTAGTTTTAACGTGCATCTCTTTTATTATTTCTCTTAATATGAGCAAAGTGAACATCTTTTCATATATTTAAGAGCCATTTTCATTTGTTTTTCTGTAATTTCCCCATTTTTCTAACGGGTTGTCAGAATAGGATTTTACATATTAGGGATGTTGGTATTTTGTGATATAAGTTACAAGTATTTGGTCTCAATTGTTTAACTTTTGACTTTCCATACAGTATTTTGCACATACAATTTTAAGAATATTTAAGTAGACAAAGTTACCCATTTTTCCTTTATTAAATCTGAATATGGAATCACAGTTAGGAAAGTCCTCGTCATTTCCAGATTGTGAAAAAATTAACCTATAGTTTTCTCTAATTTTTAAATTGTATATATTTTTTGGCAATGAATACCTAAGAAGTTTTTCTCTAATATTTTATGACTTTACTATTTTTATATTTAGATATTGACCGATTTGGAATTTATCCTAATATAAAGAATGAGGAATTAATCCAATTTTACCTTTATCCACATGATTATCAGTCATCCCAACACCATTTGTGTTAGGTCATTCTTGGATTGCTATAAAACAATATCTGATACTGCGTAATTTATTCTTATTTTTACTATTTTTGAGATGGGGTCTTGCTGTATCACCCAGGCTGGAGTGCAGTGGCACGATCTTGGCTCACTGCAACCTCTGCCTCCTGGGCTCAAGCAAATCCTCCCACCTCAGCCTCCCGAGTAGCTGGGATTACAGGCACCCGCCACCACACCTAGATAATTTTTGTATTTTTTGTACATAGAGATGGGGTTTCACCATGTTGCCCAGGCTGGTCCCGAACTCCTGAGCCTAAGTGATCCACCTGCCTCAGCCTCCCAAAGTGCTGGAATTGCAGGTGTGAGCCACAGTGCCTGGCCTCTCATCTGCTGGGTTCTCATGGTTTTTTCACTTCATCCCACAGAGACCAGGAAATAAGTCCTGCTGGTCTCCTCCATCGTAGTGCTAGTCAAACTGTGGTTACAGACTGGTGCCAGTCCATGAACTGTGGCTACCAGATGCAACAAGGTGGATGCTTGCTCCAAAATATAAATCAATGCATTATTTCTTTCACAGAGAAAATTATGCTTTTTTTTTAAATAAAAAGGCAATGGAGTCTAAATACGTGCTCAGTGACACAGGAGAATGGCTACTTTGAGTAGCACTGATCTAAACATCACAGTCAATATGGAAACTTACAAATATATATAAAACTTGGAATTTCAATACTACATGGAATGTGCATAAAAGTAGATATTTTAGGCCAAAAGAAAAAACCTCAAATACAAATCATACAAATAGCATTTTCTGACTACAATGCAATACAGCTAGAAACTGATAATAATAATACAGTTTCTACCACTGGGAAGTTTTTAGAAATGCACAAATTTTAAAATAATTCCCACAATAAATGGAAAATAAAAAGTTTAGAATTACTGAAAATGATAAGCCGGGTGAGGTGCCTCATGCCTGTAATCCCAGCACTTTGGGAGGCTGAGGCGGCCGAATCACCTGAGGTCAAGATTTTGAGACAGGCCTGGCCAACATGGCAAAACTCCGTCTCTACTGAAAATACAAAAATTAGGGTGGGCGCGGTTGCTC
>NW_012116051.1:0-1751 GCF_000951035.1 Colobus angolensis palliatus
CTTTTCTTTTTGATTCTTCTCTTTTCTTCTTTATTATTCTAGCTAGCAGTCTATCTATTTTGTCAATCTTTTCAAAAAACCAGCTCCTAGATTCATTGATTTTTTGAAGGGTTTTTCATGTCTCTATCTTCTTCAGTTCTGCTCTGATCTTAGTTATTTCTTGTCTTCTGCTAGCTTTTGAATTTATTTCCTCTTGCTTCCCTGGTTCCTTTAACTGTGACATTAGGGTATTGATTTTAGATCTTTCCCACTTTCTCCTGTGGGCATTTAGTGCTACAAATTTCCCTCTAAACACTGCTTTAGCTGTGTCCTAGAGATGCTGGTATGTTGTGTCTTTGTGCTCATTAGGTTGAAAAAACTTATTTATTTCTGCCTTAATTTCATTATTTACTCAGTAGTCATTCAGGAGCAGGTTGTTCAGTTTCCATGTAGCTGTGTAGTTTTGAGTGAGTTTCTTAATGGAGTGCTTATTTGATTTCACTCTGGGCTGAGAGACAGTTTGTTATGATTTCCGTTCTTTTGCATTATCTGAAGTGTGTTTTACTTCCAATTATGTCATCAATTTTAGAATAAGTGTGATGTGGTGCTGACAAAAAATGTATATTCTGTTAATTTGGGGTGAAGAATTCTGTAGATGTCTATTATCCACTTGGTCCAGAGCTGAGTTCAAGTCCTAAACATTCTTGTTAATTTTCTGCCTTGCTGATCTTTCTAAAATTGACAGTGAGATGTTAAATTCTCTCACTATTATTGCATGGGAGTCTAAATCTCATTGGAGGTCTCTAAGAACTTGCTTTATGAATCTGGGTGCTCCTGTATTAGGTGCATATATAGTTAAGATAGTTAGCTCTTCTTGTTGCATTAACCCTTTACCGTTACGTAGTGGCCTTCTTTGTCTCTTTGAATCTCTGTTGCTTTAAAGTCTGTTTTATCAGGGACTAGGATTGCAACTCTTGCTTTTTTACACTTTCCATTTGCTTGGGAAAAATTCCTCCATCCATTTATTTTGAGCCTACGTGTGCCTTAACATGTGAGATGAGTCTCCTGAATACAGCATACTGATGGGTCTTGACTGTTTATCCAATTTGCCAGTCTGTGTCTTTTAATTGGGGCATTTATACCATTTACATTTAAGGTTACATTCTAATGTGTGAACTTGATTTTGTCATTATGATGCTAACTGGTTATTTTGCCCATTAGTTGATGCAGTTTCTTAATAGTGTTGATGGTCTTTACAATTTGGTATGTTTTTACAGTGGCTGGTCCCAGTTGTTCCTTTCCATATTTAGTGCTTCCTTCAGGAGCTCTTGCAAGGGAGGCCTGGTGGTGACAAAATCTCTCAGCATTTGCTTGTCTGCAAAGGATTTAATTTCTCCTTTGCTTATGAAGCTTAGTCAGACTAGATATGGAATTCTGGGTTGGTAATTCTTTTCTTTAATAATGTTGAATAATGACCCCCATTCTCTTCTGGCTTGTAAGTTTCTGCAGACAGATCCACTGTTAGTCTGATGGTCTTCCCTTTGTGGGTAACCCAGCCTTTCTTTCTGGCTGCCCTTAACATTTTTTCTTTCATTTCAGCCTTGGTGAATCTGATGATTATGTGTCTTGGGGTCGCTCTTCTCAAGGAGTATCCTTGTGGTGTTCTCTGTATTTCCTGAATTTGAATGTTAGCCTGTCTTGCCAGCTTGGAGAAGTTCTCCTGGATACTGTCCTGAAGTATGTTTTCCACCTTGGTTCCATTCTCCCTGTCA
>NW_012116051.1:6999-7498 GCF_000951035.1 Colobus angolensis palliatus
AAAAAAAAAAAAAAAAAAAGATTTTTGCTCTTCAAAAAGTCAAGAATTAAAACAAAAAATAAATGCAACTTTCTTTCTCTTACGTGGCCATTATGGAAGATCCTTAATTCTTACTTTAAACATGTTTATGTTCTAACTAAAATATATCTGTCTATTTATTTATCCATCTTATTTACATCTTTGTTAAATCTTTAGACAGGTAGAATATAGTATCTTGCAGTATACTTCAAATTGGCACAAATTCATTAGGGTAACTGGCATAAAATATTATATAGCAGGACATTCATATTGTAGTCAGATGTAAATCATACTATAGTAGATAAAATAAGCCCCAAATATTACTGTAATCCATTTTTATCTAGGCTGAAGCACTAAGCAAATTTTTCTCATGGTCTAAAAATATCTATCTTAAGACCTAGTAACAAAGTAAGGTGATATTTCTAATTTTGTATCCTTTGTATGAAATAAACATAGGAATCTTGGACCTCAATGCTTTTTA
>NW_012116051.1:10911-12403 GCF_000951035.1 Colobus angolensis palliatus
GCTTATCTATGTTTGCAGCTCAATTTTTCAGGCTGCTCTTTCTTAGAAAAGAAATGATTTGGGGAGCTGCTTTTTGTTAGAAGCGAAGTTCTGCCGGGAACTCTGTTGCCCTCACTACCTGCCTAAATAATTTATTTAGCTCCTGCATCAATACCTGGGAGGAAAGAATGCTGTACAGAGAGGCCAAGAAGAATCTGGTCCGGCCTTGTTTGTTTTCCCCACTCAGTTTATTAGCATTAGACGATATCCTGTTTTTTCCAGTCACATTTCTACACGATTGTCCATGCTTCAATCATGCCATATCTGCTGAATTCTCCATAAAAAGCCCAAGAAAATGGGGTACAGGGAGTTTTTTTTTTTTTTTGAGACGGAGTCTCACTCTGTCGCCCAGGCTGGAGTGCAGTGGCGCGATCTCAGCTCACTGCAAGCTCCACCTCCCGGGTTCACGCCATTCTCCTGCCTCCGCCTCCGATTAGCTGGGACTACAGGCGCCCGCCACCACGCCCGGCTAAATTTTTTGTGTGTTTGGTAAAGAAGGGAGTTCACCATGTCAGCCAGGATGGTCTCGATGTCCTGACCTCGTGATCCGCTCGCCTTGGTCTCCCAAAGTGCTGAGACAGGGAGCTTTTAGACGGATGAACTTCTGGAGGCTTGCAGGAAGGTGGGCAAGAACTCATCCACATACCAGGTGCACTCCAACTCAAAAAGAGAAGAAGCTTCTGTGCTCAGGACCTTTCAGACCTCATCCTGTGTGTCTCATCATCTGGCTGTTTATTTGTGTCCTCTAAAATATAATAAACTGGTAACTGTAAGTAAATGTTTCCCTGAGCTCTGAGAGCCACTTTAGCAAATTAATTCTGCCTTTAATGAAGCCGGCCAGTCTCTAGTTGTGGAGCCCTGGACTTGGGACTCGTGTTTGAAGTGGGGGCAGCCTTGTGGGACTGAGCCCCCAACCTGTGGTATCTGACACCCTATCCAGAATTGAATTGGATTGGAAAATACCCAGCTGGTGTCCCTTGCAAAATTAATTGCTTACTTGATGATGAAAAGTCCCCACACGTTTGGTCACAGAAGTCTCCTGTGTTGATGGTTGCATTGTAGGACTAGAGGAAAAACACTTTGTTTCTATACACTATCCCAGTGAGATGAAAGTCTAGATTGCTGCTTTGTGTCCAGTCTTTTACCATTTTTCACTTTATGCCTTTCACAGAGAAGAAATGTCCAGTGGTGAAGAAACCCTGGGAGGAGTTTGTATCTTCTATATCTTTATTTTAATATTGTACTTCAAGTTAACTCCTAAATTGTGATAATTGGGATTTACATAACCTTTTTTTTTTTTTTTACAGAAACATTAATTACAGTGGATTTGTCATCACTCTTTTTAACTATCATGGATATCATAAAATCTCAGTTTTAAAATCTCACTTCTGCTTATTCCATATAAATTCCATGTATCACTGTTAGTCACTCCATACTACCTGAAATGTAAGAT
>NW_012116052.1:0-2252 GCF_000951035.1 Colobus angolensis palliatus
CCCCATGATTTTAAGTTTCCTAAGCCCTCCCTAGCCATGCTGAACTGTGAGTCAATTAAACCTCTTTCCTTTATACATTACCATGTCTCAAGCAGTTCTTTACAGCAGTATGAAAACAGACTAATACAGTAAATTGGTACCATGGAGCGTGGGGCACTGATATAAACATACCAGAAAATGTGTAATTGACTTTAGAACTGGATAAGAGGGAAAGATTGGAACAGTTTGGAGGGCTTAGAAGACAGGAAGATGTGGGAAGGTTTGGAACTTTCTAGAGACTTGTTGAATGACTTTGAACAAAATGTGGATGGTGATATGGAAAATGGGAATAAAGATTCACTGAGGCAAAGGACCTAAGTTTTAAGAGTTGCCTTCTAGAGAGAAAGTAGTTGAGTGCTAACAAGGGTAACATTTATTCTTAGGCATCTTATTTTTAATGTGATGGAAAATGGTCTACTGTTTCAAGTTAATTTTCTAATCATTTGTGGTATGAGAAGTCCAAATAACATATTTACATTGACCTGTTATTTAGCAAATTTGCTAATTTCATTAAAAAATTCTACCTGTGTATAGCAGCATTGTCACTGTTGTTGCTGTTATTAATGGGTGTTGAATTTTCACAAATGCTTTGGATTCTCCTGATTAGGTAGGTTTTTATTTTTCATCATCTCATTTTAAAATATTATTCTTTTTTGCTTTACATGGTTTACAAATATTTTATTTATGACATTTATTATATCTATGATTGTGGAGAGAATAGCTACAATTCCACTTTTACCTTTTGATGTTAACGCTATGCTGGCATCACAAAATGTGTAAAAAAATGGTCCTACCACCCTTTTTCTGAACTCTTGAATGTCTTTTACAATTATTCTCATGATCTTTCTTAAATTTTTAGTAGAATTCACCATTAAAGCCATGAGAAGAGAATTTATTTGTGGAAAGGAAAGGTTTTTATTTATATATTTAATGAATTTAATAAATACAACCTTAATCAGTCTCAGTCCTTATTATTATTATTATTATCATTATTATTATTTTTGAGATGAAGTCTCACTTTGTCAATCCAGCCTGGAGTGCAGTGGCATGATCACAGCTTGCTGCAGACCTCACCTCAAGGGATCCTCCCACTTAAGCCTCCCAAGTAGCTGGGATTATAGGCATGAGCCACCAAGCCCAGCTAAATCTATTCTTGTGTCAGCTTTGATAAACTGACACAAGAATAGATTTTTCTAGAAATATATGCATTATGTCTAAACTTTCAAATTTTAGTAAAATATGACATTGTCATACACAATTGGCTTTTGATATCTGTAGGATCTATAGATATCACCTTTTGATTTTTTCCTAATACTCTTCATTTGTTCTATTTCTCCCTCTTTTGTCTTTAACAGCTGACCAGGGACTTGTCTGTCTTTTCAAATAACTAAGCTGTGAACTTTTGAATGTTTTCTTTTGATTCATTTCATTACATTCATCTCATAAATTGTTATTCTATTTCATTTTGATTAAATTTACTTATTTGTCTAACTTCTTAAGAATGATTCTTAGGCTTTCATTTGCATTATTTTATCTTCTTTACTATATGCATTTAAAATTATAAATTTCCCGTTAGTTATAGCTGAACCGTTTCCTAGAAATTTTGATATGGACTTATTTACATTATCATTTCATGTAACTAGTTTTTTCATTTAAGTTTGTTTTTCTTCATGGAATCTTTGTTTACTTAGAAATGCATTCCTTTATTTGCAATATGTATTTTGTTTTTGTTTTATTATACTTTAAGTTCTAGGGTACATATGTACAACGTGCAGGTTTGTTACATATGTATACATGTGCCATGTTGGTTTGCTGCACCCATTAATTCATCATTTACATTAGATATTTCTCCTAATGCTATCTCTCTCCCATCTCCCCACCCCATGACAGGCTCCAGTGTGTGATGTTCCCCACCCTGTGTCCAAGGGTTCTCATTGTTCAGTTCCCACCTATGAGTGAGAACATGCAGGTTTGTTACATATGTATACATGTGCCATGTTGGTTTGCTGCACCCATTAATCCATCATTTACATTAGATATTTCTCCTAATGCTATCTCTCTCCCATCTCCCCACCCCATGACAGGCCCCAGTGTGTGATGTTCCCCACCCTGTGTCCAAGGGTTCTCATTGTTCAGTTCCCACCTATGAGTGAGAACATGCAGTATTTGGTTTTCTTCCTTGCGATAGTTTGCTCAGAATGACAGTTTCCAGC
>NW_012116052.1:3515-3784 GCF_000951035.1 Colobus angolensis palliatus
ATGAGTAGATTGCAAAAATTTTCTCCCATTCTGTAGGTTGCCTATTCACTCTGATGGTAGTTTCTTTTGCTGTGCAGAAGCTTTTTAGTTTAATTCGATCTCATTTGTCTATTTTGGCTTTTGTTGCCATTGTTTTTGGTGTTTTAGTCATGAAGTCCTTGACCATGCCTATGTTATGAATGGTATTGCCCAGATTTTCTTCTAGGGTTTTTACAGTTTTAGGTCTAACAGTTAAGTTTAATCCATCGTGAATTAATTATTCTATAAGG
>NW_012116052.1:4760-5197 GCF_000951035.1 Colobus angolensis palliatus
GCTTCCAGTTTTTGCCCATTCAGTATGATATTGGCTGTGAGTTTGTCATAAATAGCTCTTATTATTTTGAGATACATTCCATCAATACCTAGTTTATTGATAGTTTTTAGCATGAAGGGCTGTTGAATTTTATCAAAGGCCTTTTCTGCATCTATTGAGATAATCATGTGGTTTTTGTCTTTGGTTCTGTTTATGTGATTGGATTATATTTATTGATTTGCATATGTTGAACCAGCCTTGCATCCCAGGGATGAAGCCAACTTGATCTTGGTGGATAACGTTTTTGATGTGCTGCTGGATTCAGTTTGCCAGTATTTTATTGAGGATTTTTGCATTGATGTTCATCAGGGATATTGGTCTAAAATTCTCTATTTTTGTTGTGGCTCTGCCAGGCTTTGGTATCAGGATGATGCTGGCCTCATAAAATGAGTTAGGGA
>NW_012116053.1:0-378 GCF_000951035.1 Colobus angolensis palliatus
GTGGGCCACCTACCTTCCTGCAGCCGCAGCCGCTGCGCAGAGGCGCTGGCTCCTTCTCCTCCCACCTGGGACAGGTGTCCCCCCACCTCCCGCTCCCAGGGGCCTCTCTCTGTCTCCCGCCCCGCAGGGTGGAGTCCCGGGAGGGGCTCGGGGATCGGGTAGCCCGTACCTCTCTGCGTCTCCAGCCGCCGGTAGTTGGGGACCCTGTGGCTGGAGTGCGTTTTCACCAGGAAGGAGCGCGGCATGTTCCCCTCCCGGGCGGCAGGCCGGGGCGGGCTGGGGCGGGAGGGGCGAACCCGGGTCCCGACTGCTGAGTCCGCGGGCGCTTGCGGGCAGCGCCCGGCCCGGGCAGGTGCAGAAGGGGTCAGGCTCATTAGC
>NW_012116053.1:5863-6959 GCF_000951035.1 Colobus angolensis palliatus
TTGAGGCAGACATCCTGACTCGAGACAGTCCCATGCGGCCCAAGGTCATGGGCCCATGGAAACGTGAACCCAATGCTTGAAATCTCAACATCCAGCCAGACTAGGCGCCACGTGTGCTTGGTCACCCTCTGTGAAGGGGAACTCACTACTGTTTATGGCTGCTCACACCACCAGCTGAGAAGGGAGGGTGGTTCCTTTTTTTTTTTTTTTTTTTGAGACGGAGTCTCACTCTGTCGCCCAGGCTGGAGTGCAGTGGCACGATCTTGGTTCACTGCAACCTCCACCTCCTGGGTTCAAGCGATTTTCCTGCCACAGCCTCCCAAGTAGCTGGGATTACAGGCATGTGCCAACATGCCTGGCTAATTTTTGTATTTTTAATAGAGACGCGGTTTCACCATGTTGACCAGGCTGGTCTCCAACTCCTGACTTCAGGTGATCCACCCGCCTCCGCCTCCCAAAGTGCTGGGATTACATAAGCCACCGCACCTGGCCAGGAAGGGTGGTTCTTAAGCTGGGGTTCAATGGACACATCCTGTGGATATGGGGGTCCTGAGAGGCAGACATGGTTCTTTTCAGAGCCCCCAGCGAAACTGCCTTTCAGTGCCAGTGCCAGGTGGCTGGCAGGCGGCCCTGTGCTCTTGGGAGATGAAGGGGATGGACGTGGTATTTGCCTTGTGCCTTTCCCGGGATATGTCTTTTGCCTGGCACATGGCCTGATGCCTAGTTGTCTGACCTGCAACCAGGAGTCCCTCCAGGAAACTTGCTTACGCTGGCAGACGTCCCATGGCTCCTGTCTGATTCACGTCCAGGTTATGCCTGCCTGACCATCGCTCCGGTGCTGGGGCCTGTCCTGTGTCCCCTGCATCCCCGAGAAAACCCAGCCTGGGCAGCCCCTGGTTCTTCCTTGTGGAAGGTGCAAATTCAGGCCCCACCACGATAGGAAACACATTCAAAGACTTATTACTCACAGATCCTGGGCAGGGAGGGCGCCAGGAGTGGGGAGGGCCATCCTCCACCCCCACATCCCATGAGGCAGAAGTGAAGGGTCAGGCAGAGGGAAGAAAGAGCATGTGGTAACGAGCCGTACGCACAGGGA
>NW_012116053.1:12874-13409 GCF_000951035.1 Colobus angolensis palliatus
CCGCCCCCGCCCCACGGCACAGCCTGTCCACACCTAGGTGCTGGATTTCCTCCTGAGCTGGAGATACTCAGACTCCTGTTGTGTTCGGCACCCCAGGTTGTGGCCCCTTGATGCAGCAGCCCAGGAGACCCACAGTCCGGACCGGGACAAGGCCTCAGGCCCTGGCTCACCCCTGATTTGAGGGACTTGTGGGAACAGGCCACTGCTGTCCATGCCGACCACACCCCAGTCCCTGCATACCCACAGCAGGTGCACTGAGGGTTCCGAGAAAAGCACTGCGTGGGTGCCATTCCCATTTTCTGGGGCTGGCGCCACAGCCGCTCCTCTCCAGAGGCTCTGGGAAGCTCACATGGCGGACTCTGCAGGGGTTGCACTGGCTCTGGGTTCAGCCTGCCACCCTCTGCTAGAAGAGCCCAAACCGTGACTGCACATCAGAGGGGCCGGGTCGGCTTCCAGCCAGGCTTCTACCCGCCGAGGCCTGAGCTCTGAGTGGGTGCCATGTGGAGTCTCCCCTTGCCCTGCAAAAATGTATCTC
>NW_012116054.1:0-586 GCF_000951035.1 Colobus angolensis palliatus
TAGGAGGCAGAGGTTGCAGTGAACTGAGATTGTGCCACTGCACTCCAGCTTGGGCGACAGGGTGACACTCACCTGGGTCTCAAAAAAAAAAAAAAGTTGTGTTTTTGAACCTATTGGTCTCTGACTTTTGTTAGTGGTCTTGATAGGAAAATAAGTCTCCAATCCTGGTATTGCACTGAATGATGACAAACCCCAGGGTTTAATCTGGAAGGATCTTTCTATTGTGTTAAATTTCTAATCGCTGCTTTTCCCACTGGTTTGTCTCTTCTCTTGAACTTTTAACCTAAATAACTGCTGTGGTAGCCTTTAAACAGGCTAACTCTCTATAGTGCTGAGATTTTGATTACGTTTTATTTATTTATTTATTTATTTATTTTTTGAGACGGAGTCTCGCTCTGTTGCCGGGGCTGGAGTGCAGTGGCCGGATCTCAGATCACTGCAAGCTCCGCCTCCCAGGAGGAGAAACTGGAACAGCTACCAGGAGAGACTCAGGGGGCGTCTGCAGTATCTGAAAATCATCAGGTGGAGAAGGTGGATGAGGTACCAGGATACACTCGGAAGGCGTCTGCAGTGTCTGAAAATCTTC
>NW_012116054.1:1269-1869 GCF_000951035.1 Colobus angolensis palliatus
ACTCGGGAGGCATCTGCAGTGTCTGAAAATCACCAGGTGTGTTTTTGGAAGATGTACCAGAAGACACTGGGGAGGTGTCTGCAGTGTCTGAAAATCATCAGATGGAGAAGGTGGGAGAGGTACCAGGAGACACTCGGGAGGCGTCTGCGGTTTCTAAAAAACCATGAGGTGGAGAAGCTGGAAGAGGTACCCAAAGAGACTCGGGAGGCGTCTGCAGTGTCTGAAAATCATCAGGTGGAGAAGGTGGAAGAAGTACCAGAAGACACTCGGGAGGTGTCTGCAGTGTCTGAAAATCATCAGGTGGAGATGGTGGAAGAGGTACCAGGAGACACTCGGGAGGCGTCTGCAGTGTCTGAAAATCATCAGGTGGACAAGGAGGAAGAGGTATCAGAAGACTCGGGAGGTGTCTGCAGAGTCTGAAAATCATCAGGGGGAGAAGGTGGAAGAGGTACCAGAAGACATTTGGGAGGCCTCTGCAGTGTCTGAAAATGATCAGGTGGCGAAGGTGGAAGAGGTACCAGAAGACTCGGGAGGCGTCTGCAGTGTGTGAAAATCATCAGGTGGAGAGGGGGAAGAGGTACCCAAAGACACTTGGGAGGC
>NW_012116054.1:7479-7818 GCF_000951035.1 Colobus angolensis palliatus
TCATCAGGTGGAGAAGGAGGAAGAGGTACGAGAACACAGTCGGGAGGTGTTTCCAGTGTCTGAAAATCATCAGGTGGAGAAGGTCGATGAGGTACTAGGAGACACTCGGAAAGCGTCTGCAGTGTCTGCAAATCTTCAGGTGGAGAAAGTGGAAGAGGTACCAGAAGACACCTGAGAGGCTTCAGCAGTGTCTGAAAATCACCAGGTGGAGAAGGTGGAAGAAGCACCATAAGACACTCCGGAGGTGTCTGCAGTGCCTGAAAATCATGAGGTGGGGAAGGTGGAAGAGGTGTCAGAAGACTCGGGAGGCGTGTGCAGTGTCTGAAAATCCTCAGGTGG
>NW_012116055.1:0-437 GCF_000951035.1 Colobus angolensis palliatus
CCATGACATGAGTCAGAGGGAAATGATCTCTTGAAGCCTCTGTGGCTTTGCTGTTGTGAAATTTTCATCAAGAAGGGGCATAATACGTAGGTAGTAGGGCAGCTTGAAGAGGAGGGGAAGCTGATTAACAGTGTAGCTGCTTCTCCATAGGGACCAGAGTTGTGGAAGGCCATGAATTGCATGATGAAGACATCCGCCTCATGTACACCTTTGCTCAGGCCACAGGTGGGACTGCGCAATTTGAAGCACACTCAGATGCTCAGGTATTTTTCTGTTTCCTAGAACATTTCTTTACCAAGAGATGAGAGCCTAAGAGGAGAAAATATTTGCCTATGCCTTTCCTGATTGTGTTGACAGCTTGTGTCAGGGTAAAAATAAACCAGTTGGCCGGGCGCGGTGGCTCAAGCCTGTAATCCCAGCACTTTGGGAGGCCGAGG
>NW_012116055.1:8424-10284 GCF_000951035.1 Colobus angolensis palliatus
TTCAAGTCATAAAAAGTTTTGTGGTCCATTGTAGAATTTGTCTTGAGTCATTCTGACAAACCTGAAGATCACAGGGGTCATAGTATAAGAAAGTCACTTGGAGTTGACTGCTCTGAGGCCTTTGATCCATTTGTTGTGGCCTGAAAGGCTGTGCTGCTCCAAGGGCTTCATGATTATTGATCTTACTTAAGAAATAGTATCAACTCTTCCTTAGATGGTCAAACAGCAGAGTCATGTTAGGAGACTCTGATAAGAGGTGGTCCCAGGGCATCTCCTGTGAGCAGCGCCCTACAAAAAAAAGAAGAAACAAAAACCTGCACACCTTTCTCCAGAAATGGAGGACTAGCTGATTATGAAGAAGTACCTGGATGATAAACTAGATTAATTTTATTGCTTTTGCTCATTTGTGTGAAAGAATAGTGCTGCATTATAGACGCTCCAGATTTAAATATAACATTTTGCTGAATTGGGAAGAAGTGTTTCTCCTTATTTGATTGTCATGGTGTGCACTGTTCGTCCCCACAGGCTTTGGTCCTCTTAGATGTCACTCCTGACCAGTCAATGGTAGATGAAGGAATGGCTCGGGAAGTCATCAATCGCATACAGAAACTTCGCAAAAAGGTTAGTTTGTCAGTTAAGAATAAGCTACCGTTTTAGCTTTTTGTTGGTTTTGGTTGTTGGGGGAAGATAGGAGAGGCAGGTAATACAAGCCATAGTGATCAGTGCGTGACAGTCACTAATCTATAGTCATTTGGAATGTATTCTGCAGGAAAGGCACTCCTCTTCCTCTCCCCACGTGTTCACTCCCAAATTGCAGCTTTCAGCCAGCCTGTGCCTTTTCCCGTCCTTTATTTATTTATTTATTTTTTGATCTCCGTTGGGCTTCTACAAAATAGCCGCTGTGGCTGGAGCAGAAGGTAATCAGAGGTCGTAGTATCTTTGCAGAACGGCAGAGGTGTAGTCAGCATAGACAGGCTGCTAGCTTAGGGGAGGTTCCCGGATCTGGACAGAGTTGGGTAGTTTTTCCTTATTAGAGAGCTGAGGAATATGCACAGAGTGCATCCTGGAGAGCAGAGGGGCTGGAAAGCCCCTGCTAGTGAGAGAATCATGAATTTCTGCCCTGCAGAGGGCAGTGACAGCTACCATATAGCTTTTTTCCCAGATGGTTCAGGGTCTGAGGAAGCTGTTCCAGCAGATAAGTGGGTGCTTGTGATCTCTGAATCAGTTCAGAGCTTTGTAAGTGGGTTCTGAATTATTTCTTGGTTTCAACATTCATGAGTACTGATTGTGCTAGGAGAAGAAACATGCCCTGTCCCCAAAGAGTAGTGAAAAGGACACAGGGCTAATCGTACACTGCAGTGCAGTTAGTCTTACAGATCACCCAGCAGGAAGGGAAGGGTGACTGCCCTTCCGTGATGATTCAGCATGGGATCCGTAGCCCTTGTTCAACAGTACCTTCCTTCAGTTCTGATTAACAGAATGTACTTCCCTTTTAAGATTTTCTGTGTGTGCTTTCAGTGCAGTCTGGTTCCAACTGATGAAATCACAGTGTACTATAAAGCGAAGTCGGAAGGAAGATATCTGAATAATGTTATTGAAAGCCACACAGACTTCATATTTGCCACCATAAAGGCTCCCTTGAAACCATATCCAGTTTCTCCATCAGATGAAGTCCTCATTCAAGAAAAAACACAGGTGAGTCCTGAGTTCCATTGAACTGCTAAAGAGTTTCAGATTAGGTTTGACTTTATGTGCTCATGTGTTGATATTCTGTCCCACAGTAGAGATTGGCACAGCTCTCAGTCTTGAAGTATTGCTCTGGACAGTAGTGGGGAGAGTCAGAGAGTGGAAGCCCAGAAA
>NW_012116055.1:12969-13355 GCF_000951035.1 Colobus angolensis palliatus
AAATGCATGGCAGCAATGAGGCCACATACCACCAGCACCTCCTCTGCAGTGTCAGTTAAGGTATGCGTGAAACAGTTAAGGGCGTGGTGGCGGGCACCTGTAATCTCAGCTACTCAGGAGGCTGAGACAGGAGAATCGCTTGAACCCGGGAGGCAGAGGTTGCAGTGAGGCAAGATCACGCTCCTGTACTCCAGACTGGGTGACAGAGTGAGACTCTGTCTCAGAAAAACAAACAGAACAAATAAAAGATTGGCAGGTTGTTAAAAACACACTTGCCAAGTATATGCTGTCAAACTTCAAATGTAATGATACAGGTGAGTTGAAAGTAAAAGGGTAAAAAATACATACTATGCAAACATTAATCAAAAGAAGCAGGAATGGTCATG
>NW_012116055.1:19715-20017 GCF_000951035.1 Colobus angolensis palliatus
TTTTTTGTTTTACTGCTGTGCTCAGTAAACGTAAAGTAATGGATACTGGCACCCACTTGCACATTTGTTCATAGATTGAACTCAGTTCTGTAATTATAAATATCTAGTGGAGGTAACATAAACTTATTTGATAGTAAATCCTGGTAGGATTTAAAAGTTGTATCTCTGCATTATGTATTCTTACCCAAGTCACATGAACTTGAAAAACATTTGTGTTAGTTTCTGTATTGCTGAGAGAATACTTAATTTATGTGAAATGCTTATTTTTCTTTAAATCTATTAAATAGAAACCTTTTATGAAT
>NW_012116055.1:26212-27943 GCF_000951035.1 Colobus angolensis palliatus
AGCCTGGGTGATAGAGCGAAATTCCATCTCAAAAAAGAAAAAGAAAAGAAATTGATGCCAACTGAAAAAAGTCCCAAAAGGTTCCATACTGTATCATTGCATTTACATAACAGGTTTTAAATGATAAAATGATAGAAATGGAGACTGTTGTTTGCCAGGGGTTAAGGAGGGAATGAGCCTGGAAGGGAGTTGGGTATGGATATTAAAAGGCAACGTGAGGATTCTCATGGTGGCAGAACTACTCTCTATCTTAATGATGGTGATGGGTACAGGATTTTACAGAAGTGATAAAATTGCATAGAACTAAACATACCCACACGTACACACGCCCCAATGAGTACAAGTAAAACTGAGGCAGTCTGAATAGGATAGGTTGATTGCATCAACGTCAGTATGCTGGTTGTGGTATATACTGTAGTTTTGTAAAATGTCACTATTGGGGGAAACTGGGTAAAGGGCCCATGGTATCTCACTATGTGCATTTGGCTCTACAGTTAACTCAAAATGTTCAAATATATTAATAAAGTAAATATCTGTACATGAATCTAAGGTGCAGAATGAATCAACATCGGGGCCCATCCTGACCTGTGGGGATATACAAATGGCACAAAATGAA
This sequence comes from Colobus angolensis palliatus, assembly GCF_000951035.1. Lineage (NCBI taxonomy): Eukaryota > Metazoa > Chordata > Mammalia > Primates > Cercopithecidae > Colobus > Colobus angolensis. The sequence continues at coordinate 26,829 of NW_012116055.1, forward strand.
AAATGAGAATCAAAAATAAGAATCATGAATACAAAGATTTTAATCTAGAAAAAGACAAGAACAGATTGCCTGGTAGAGTTTTATGCCTGGACCATATCTACCAAGGATTGCCAAAACACATGCCAAGGATGGAGATATACATATCTATGTGTGTATAGTGTATATATATGCTATAGAGTATATATGCAATTGCAATACACACATAGATATGTGTATCTCTATCCTTGGTATGCTTTTATAGATATAATAAGCAATATATACACATATATATAGTGTATAGTTGGGGGAAAAGGAAAATAATTAGGGCTTGAACCCCTTTGTATCCCTTTTCCTACAAATTTAACATTTTCTTTTCAGTTTTATTTGTCTGATTGAGGTGTCATTTTTGTGACTTTTTAGGTGGAGTATTGCTCCTGGAAAATCCAAAAGGTGATAATAGGTTGGACCTTATAAAGCTGAAGAGTGTTGTCACTAGCATTTTTGGTGTGAAAAATACAGAGCTGGCTGTCTTCCATGATGAAACAGGTATGTGGAAAGTGAGAGGAGCCTGTGGCCTTTGACTTGAGATGGATTGGTGAAGGTCTTAATTTGCTGTCAATTGTACTATATAACTTCTGCATTTTTCCTAACTCTCTTGAGTCAGGGCCCAACTCTTCAGCAGTGCCTGCCTGCAGTGTCTGTTCATGCCTCCTCATTGTATGATGTGACTGAAAACCCTGGGCTTAATGATTCTAATCCTTCCCTGTCACCTGTTAGCCAGCTGGTGGACTTCAGCCTTCAGAGTCCTCCCTTGTGAGGTTTTTGTTTTTGAGACAGGGTCTCACTCTGTCACCCATGCTGGAGTACAGTGATGCAGTCATGGCTCACTGCAGCCTCCACCTCCTGGGCTCAAGTAATTCTCCTGCCTTGACCTCCTAAGTAACTGGGACTACAGGCATGCACCACCATGCTTGGCTAATTTTATTTAATTTTTTTTTGGAGAGACCAAGTCACTGTATTGCCCAGTCTGGTCTTGAACCCAGGGCCTTAAGCAATCCCCCTGCCTTGGCCTCCCAAAGTGCTGGGATTCCAGGTGTGAGCTACCACACCCAACCGTGAGTTTTAACTTCATTAAA
>NW_012116055.1:28237-31184 GCF_000951035.1 Colobus angolensis palliatus
GAGCGACAGAGCGAGACTCCGTCTCAAAAAAAAAAAAAGAATTACAGATGCATTCTCCCACTATTACGTATTGAATGTGACCTCTGAAAAAAAAAAAAAAAAGGTATGTCCTAACCCCTTGTATGTCTAAATGTGACCTTTGGAAATAGGATTATCGTAGATGTAACTAGTTAGGATGAGGTCATACTGGAGTAGCGTGGGCCCCTAATTCAGTATGACTCTTGTCCTTATAAGAAGGTGGCCATGTGAAGATGTAGAGACACACAGAGAAAATGCTATGTGGTGACAAAGGCAGAGATTGGAGTTACACACAGCTGCCAGCCAAGAAACAACCAAGAGTGCCAGGAGCTTCCAGAAGCTAGGAAGAAGCAAAAACAGATTCACCTGCAGGTTTCAGAGGGAGCACATCTGCCAACACTTTAATTTCAGACTTCTGACCTACAGAACTTTGAGACAGTAAATTTCTTTTATTTTTATTCCCTAGCCCCCTGCAATTTGTGGAACTTTACTATGGCAGCTTCAAAAAACTAATACTCATTTTATGAATCTGAATGCTCATTTTCAGAAACTTTTAAATAACTTAAAAGAAGAAATGCAAACGGCCGACTAAGGAACAACAGGTGCATCTTAATGGTAATCAGGAACTTTCAAGATAGTACCAAAGTGTGGTGCTATTAACTGCCACCAGATTGGCAAAAACTAGAAGAATCTGACAGACTTAAATGTTGTCAGGGATATAGAAACCCTCATTCACTGCTGGATTATGAATTGTTGGAACCACTGGAAAACTGTTTGCTATTGTATCCATTAAAGGTTGGGTAGGAGAAGCAAAAGCAATGTGGGAGAAACCAAGTAAAGGTCTACAAGAAGGTAGCAAGTTAGAGGTCTGAGAAGAATCTGTAACCGGGTTCCACCAAGGTGGTGTGTAAGTCAGTGGAAAGCTGGATCTCTGCCTAAAGTCACTATAGGATGAGAAGTAGAGAAAAGCAAAAACAGGCTGGAGTGCACATCTCTCTGACTGCATCTGACACTGACAGGTGTCTTACAGAAGAAACTGCTGGTATACTTCTCCAGAGAGTTGCACACATTCCTGGCCTGGAGGTTGGAAGAGCAGAGGCAGGAGCGTGGGCTGCTCACTGTCCCACTGAACAAGTCGGCAGATCCACAGCAACCTGAGAAAACCAGGGGCACGGGCCCCATGTTAGCCTGTTTAGCATAATGACTGCTACTAAACTTTTACCTTCTAAATCCTGTGTAGATTTCTCTGTGATCAGGTCATCACCCAGAACCAGGTCAGACAGAGAACCTGGGAAATAGTTTGAGCTTAGCTGCATTGACACAGGATGAAACCACCATAGTTCACCTCATTGTGATCTTGACATGTATGCATGGCTCTTTAAACCATATTCAACTTCCAAATAAAGACCCTAGTAGATTAAAAATCACACTTTCAACTCTTTCTTGTACTGCTTCAAAGATGCTAACTTCATTACCCAAAACAAGATAGAAAGTTACCTTATCCTTCTTTGGGTGATGTTGATTTCTCTTCTAGCTGAGCCATACCTCCCCTTTTTGCTATTCTTTAACTTTACTGAGATACAAGGTTAACCTGTTAAAATATTTCATGTTATATGGTAAGGAAATAGAGTGGAAAAATAAGAATTGGCTGATATATATTAACATGTGGTGCCACACTTCATTTGCTGAAAAATGAGTTCTCTGGTCAGAAGCAATGCTATGTGGAGTGCTATGTTGGTGAATAAGACATTCTCTGCATCCATGGATGGTGGGTTTGACAGAAGTATTATGGGTGACAGTGGCAAATCCATGTCCAAAAGGAGTGTGTTCCAGTAAGACCAAATCACTGCCTTTTCCCGTAATGGAAACAGTGCGGTATAACCAAGCTGCCATCGAGAGTCTGGCTCATCTTTCCTGGCAATAACACTATATTGAAAGCTCAAGTAATGGTCCCCACTGTTGGTAGTTGGGATACACAGTAGCAACTGTAGCAAAATCAACCCTAGGGGATGGAAGTAATGTTGCGGAGCCCATGCCTGGGTGGCCCCTTTGTTCATCCATCCATTGGGCAAGGGCAGAAGTGGCTGGCAGCAGAGTAGGTCATGTCCACTGAATTTTTTTTTTTTTATTTTTTGGAGACAGGGTCTCACTCTATCACTCAGGCTGGAGTACAGTGGCTCAGTCATAGCTTAATGTAACCTCAAACTTCTGGGCTCGAGCAGTCCTCCCGCCTCAGCCTCCAAAGTAGCTAGGAGTACAGATACATGCCACCATGCCTGGCTACTTCTTTTCTTTTTTGTAGAGAGGAGGTCTTGCTGTATTGCCCAGGCTGGTCTCAATCTTCTGGCCTCAAGCAGTCCTCCCCTTTCTGCCTTCCAGAGTGCTGGGATTACAGGTGTGAGCCACTGTGCCCAGCCCCACCCATTTTTAAATTCTCATTCAGTCTGCCCATTTGAAGAGATCTGTCCATATACCTCTTGCCCTGACTTCCTTGTCACCAGTTTTCTAATTCTGTTCTTTGAGTCCCTGGCTGTTCTCATTTAGTCCAGCTATTGGCCAGTGTCCATGAATCAGTGTAGATCTACTCCTAGGTCTTTTTCCGAGCAAAATGACCAGCCAGCTGCACTGAATGAAGCTGTGCCCATTGGGAGGATTTCCACCCATCACTATTCTTCAGGGCTACCCACAGTCAGAACAGGGCCGTAAGACTGTAATTGTCTACTTTGGATGGTGCAGCGTATTGTGCAGTAAAGCCCTACACAGCAAGCCCTAAAATGTTTTCTTTCTCTGCCAGCCAGTCCTGCAAGACTTCCTATAAGGCCACACCTGTGGTTGAGAGAAGAGACCATGTGGGCTTAGGCTGAGAATGAGCATCTAGCCACTGGTACAGCAGGTTCCTCTGAGCCAGTGCCCCAGCCTAGTCTCATAC
>NW_012116055.1:35295-38815 GCF_000951035.1 Colobus angolensis palliatus
AACTTACTCAGATTGACCCTTTTGCTATGGGTTTCTTATTTGAAGTTCCAGTTTCTTCAGCAGAGATTTGTTGGACTTCCCAGTTTGTGTATACCGGAGGGTTTTCTTTCCCTGCTTTCCTAGCTCTTTAGTGCCAAAACCATTAGGCCACCAGACCCCATGGGGGTCATTAGTTTTGGCCTGTGGAATTCTCCCATTTTCTTCCTGTGCAGCTATTTTTTTTTTAATTTAGTTGCATATCATACTTGTAAATTTTCTGTCATAATGTTAAATACTAAAGCTCTGTTTCTTCTTGGGTTCCTCCTTCCCTCCCTGGGTTTATTTTCAGTGACTCTCCTTGGTCGTTTTCCCTCTCATCTAGTTTCGGGCCTCATCGTCCATGAAAGTCACTAGTCTGCAGGCTGTACTCTTCCACCGGAGCTGTCTTCATGAACATTCCTGCCTCGATTTTGTTCCTTCACTTAGAGCCCCCAAAGCTCCGTATTCTCTTATGGTTCAGAATCTTCCCTTCCACACAAGATCCTTCCTGCTCTGATAATTCTGTCCTTTCCTGTCTTTGCTAATTCTGTCCATGAGTCTTTCATTCTATCAAAGGCTTTTTTCACTCTCCCTCGAATACACTTGGCTCTTTCATTGTGGTATGGTAGTAAAGATCTTCTAATAATGTAGCTTTCTATTTTGATAAGCTTATATAAAACTTTAGAGATAATTCATAACTCGTTCCTTGTCTCTCAAATCCATTGGTCACCGAGTACTATTGTGCAGTGGAGCTGAAGATGACATTTATCTCTCACTTGCTCTTGCAAGTAAATGCAGTGGCATGATTGAAGCTGGTCAGGGGTAGAATTGTGTCTGGGTGAATTATGTATTTATAATACTACCTGCAATTCCCATAACCTTTCTGTATTCTCTGCTGCCTTTCTGTATTCTCTTTACTCTGTGATGTTAGCTAGGCAAAAGTTTAGTAGGTGACAGCTTTTAAAGGTTTAGTGATTTACCTAAGATTACCACAAAGATGGAACTTTTTCTAATTGAGTATCTTTCCAATCTAGTATCTGTAGCTTCATTTTCATTATGCCTTTTCTCTCAGAATTGTCTTTCATAAAGTATCAGTAACTTGATAAATTAGAAGAGCCACAAAATGTTGACCAGTTTAGAAACTCTTAAATGTCTTCTTGCTTGCTCCACTAAACTCTAAACATCATCTCCAGGTCCTGTGATTATCTATTAAGGAAGTAGCTTTGAGAGTGTTCTCACATCTGGGATTGCCTGCTAGGTAGGACCAGAGCTATTTTTAAAGAAAGCTCATCTGTTTGCTTTAAATTCAGATCTGACTAGAAGCAAAATGCTCCACAGTAGGCAGATAACTTTAAATTTTCTTTTTTCTTTGTTTTCTTTTTGAGTGGTATATTCACTGTGTTTTAATCAAATCAATTGCATTTGGGTTATATTTTTGGATGCTCAGAGTTTTCCTTATTGGCCATATTGGATCCTGTATTCTTTAACATGATCCTTTGTCTTTGATAAATTCTTGCTTTCTCACATAGCAAACATGTCCTAGGCTTATTATGCACTCTTAACTTCTCCAAACATAGAAAATAGCTGTTCTTCAAATTATAGAGAATCATATTTTGAAACCACGTATCTGGGATACTGAGTTGGCACAGCTTCTGGGCTTTTTTTGTAGACATAGGAAGTATCTGTTTATGAAGAAAAATAACCATCTTGGCAGTACCCAGAGTTAGCCAAACTGTGAAGTGATGGCATAGTCCTCCAGAAGGCTCCAGGAGTCTGTCCAAAATCTAACTCCACCTGCACAGAGTTAGGGTTCTATGAACTCAGTAAAGGATCCACATCAGACCCCCATCACTGCTGGCACCAACTGCAAGTTCCAGGGATTTTCCTAAACCACTCTCAGGTTTAGTAACCTGCTAGGAGGACTCAGACTCACTGAAAGGTATTACACTCATGGTTTGAATTAGGGTAGGGAAAGGATACACATTAGAACCAGTGAGAGCGAGAGAGATACCCCTGGAGTCATGGATAATGTTTCTTTCTCCCATCCCTTATATCTGACAACACAGAGACTATATGACCAACCAGGGAAGCTCACTTGAGCCTTGGTGTCAGTTTCTATCGAGGTTTCATTCTGTAGACATGATTGCCGTCTTTCTCAGCTGATAATACCATGTGACCCAAAGTCCCCATCCTAAATCGTATACTTGGTCTTTCTGTCGTGGCCAGCACTACCCTGAATCACCTCATTAGCAACAACTGTCAGGTTTGGTGAATGTGCCCACCGTGAGAAACAAAGACTCCTACTAAGAAATTCCAAGGATTTAGAGGTTCCACTCAGGAGCTGGGGCAAAGGGCAGAACTCTTAGTTTAAGGCCAAATTCCTTACTACATAGCAGTTAACATTTTTTTAAATATTCACCCCCAATAGGTAAAATACTGATTTTTTTTTCAACTTTTTCTTTCCATTCTAGAAATTACAGAAGACATCCCCGTGAAGACTTTGAATATGAAGACTGTGTATGTTTCTGTATTACCAACAACAGCAGACTTCTAGCATGCACTTATCAATGTTGTTCAGTCACCCTTTCCCTGATTACACCCATCCCCCGCACATACATGCACATAGACACACACATGAACACACTGAACATGTTTCCTTCAGGTGCATGTAAAATATGCTGCTTGGATTGAAATACAAATGGGATTGGTTAGTTAAGTAACTTGAGACCTCACAGTAATCTTCACACGTAACCTTAGACACCTATGCAGTCGTGTTGGGAGCAGGTTACAGTGTTACCTCAGCAACACAGTTTATTTCTATACTTGAGTTCCTCAGTATAGAAGGTAGAAGTGATTTAAATGGCATAGTATATATATCATTTTCTGGCCTTTTAAAATTTATTTGAGACCTCTTGATGAAATGGACATACATATTTCTGCCACCTGGATTTTCCTGGATAATTTGATGGAATATTTTAAGTTTCAGTAAATCAGAACAATAAACAAATTCAGATATAAATGTGTTGAAAGTAATTCATTCTCCCACAGATAGATGAAACTTGAAATGTGCAATCTTTGAAGAACATAAAAACTTCATGGTGGTTTCTGTATTAAGACAGTGGACTAGATATCTAATAAAACTTCTTCCCAAAATTCTGGGTGATAATTTGAGTCCCCAAAGAAGCAGATGACATGACAAAGTTAGATGTGCAAGAATTTATTAGAGGAAACACAACTGGAGGATAAACCAGAGATGGAGCAGGCGTAGGTCGAGAGAGCCTTCAGACTCCAGTGTGGGTCTGACACCTGTAACAAGAGAAAACGAAGATTGATTAGCAGAAACTCAGACTGCAGCACAACTCTAAGACAAAGTCGGTCAGGCCAATGAAGAGTTCCCAGGCAAGGACTCCTTTTAGTAGAGTTCAGAATTGGGCAGAAATAGCCTGGCTTTGTTCCTCTGACTTCCTCAAGTCAGTGTCTGGGAGGAGACCAAGGGGAGCGT
>NW_012116055.1:44545-45871 GCF_000951035.1 Colobus angolensis palliatus
GCAAGAGAGAAGCTGACTGCCAGGAGACAAATGCTTGCTGAGGATTTTATAGACTGGAACTTGGGAACTAACTTGCAAACTTGTACTCTCCTGTCAGCCAGGATGTTTGATAAATTGAGGCATTTGGTGCTAAGCAGAAGTTTGAGAGTTATGTATGTTGCTTGTTCAGGAGGTCTGTATGTCTTGGGCCATAAGGAAAAACAGACCTATAATTCTTCTGCTTTCTCTTTTTGTTTGTGTGTCCTGAACCATGAAGAAAAGCATATTTATTTACAGCTTATCTGCTTTATCTCTTTGCTTTGCTTTGGTCCCACTAGCCTGACTCCTTTTTGCTAATTAAGACTCCACATTTGGGAGGCCAAGGTAAGAGGATCACTTGAGCCCAGGAGTTCGAGACCAGCCTGGGTAACATGGTAAAGCCCATATCTACAAAAATACACACACACACACAATTAGCTGGGCATGGTGGCCTGCACTTGTAGAATCCCAGCTACTTGGGAGGCTGAGGCAGGAGGATTGCCTGACCCTGGAAGGTTGAGGCTGCAGTGAGCAGTGATCGCATTTCTGGACTCCAGCCTGGGCGATGGAATGAAACCCTGTCTCAAAAACAACAAAAGCAACAACAACCCACAAAAAACAGAGAGAGTGTGAGGAGAAGGGACTCCTAGGTACTCACATGCAAGCCCAGATCTACAGAGAGACAAGGAGCTGGCCTAGTATGTTAGTCCATTTTCACTCTGCTATAAAGTTGCCACCTGAGACTGAGTAATTTGTAAAGGAAAGAGGTTTAATTGACTCACAGTTCTGCATGGCTGGGGAGGCCTCAGGAAACTTACTATCATGGTGGAAGGGGAAGCAGGCACGTCTTATCTGGCAGCAGGCATGGGGAACACCACTCCCACAATCCAGTCACCTCTCACCAGGGCCCACCCTCAACACGGGACTATGGGGATTACAATTCAAGATGAAATTAAATTATCCAGTCTCAGCCAAACCATATCACCCAGTGAACAGTGAGGGGAGTGGGGACAGAGGGCCAGGGGGAAAGAGCCACTGAGCTGTAGCCAGAGTGATGAGCAGGGAACTGTGCTGAGGTGAGGCTGGCGGCCAGGCCAGAGCAGCTGGGTGTGCACGGTGTGTTTCACAGATGCCTGGAGGGAAAGGGCAGGGCCTGGGGGAATGTGGAGCAACAATGACTCTCATTCACTACCGGGGGAATGCAAAATGATACAGTCTCTGGAAGAAAGTTTGGCAGTTTCTTACAAAGCTAAATATACACCTACCATGGAAGCCCAAAGCACTCATAGGTATTTACCCAACTGATTT
>NW_012116055.1:53236-53681 GCF_000951035.1 Colobus angolensis palliatus
GTTTCGGGGGTCAGGGTCGGCTCCAGTTAGTTCCCCTTCCTTCTGTCCTTGCGTCAGGCGATGGGTGTGGGGTCAACGCGGACCAGAGCCCAGCCAGGGCCCCTGCTCTGGTCTCTGCTGCTGCTGCTGCTCCTGAGCCCAGAGGCCGCCCGTGCCCCACAGTCCCGCGCCCCCAGCCCCTCGCAGGCTCCGGGGGAGACCAGAGAGAGCTCCGGGGCGGCCACAGAGAGCTTGGGGGCGCAGCAGGGCCGGGAGCCCGCAGTCAGAGCCCAAGGTCCGTTTGAAGCAGAGGGTGTGGGGCCGAGCCGGCCTCGGAGGCAGGGGGCAGGGGGCAGGGGGCACTCGAGGGAGGCCACTGGGCCACGGGGACAGGGATCGAGGGCTCGGCAAGACCGAGTGGGGTGAGGAGTGTCCGGGAGAGGCGGGCGTCACGGAGAGATGGGGG
>NW_012116055.1:57911-64360 GCF_000951035.1 Colobus angolensis palliatus
CCTGTTTTATTTTCTTCATATCACTTAATCTAAAATATTTTTAAATTTATTATTTCATTTAATCTGTCACTTTCTACTAAAAATTATCTATATCATTAGCATGTAAAATATAGCACCAGGATAGCTGAATAGATGAGTGAATAGATCAGTGATTGGGTTAGTAAATGGGTGGATGGATCGATGAATGGATGGATAATGGATTGATAGAAGGATGGGTTACTGCATGGATGGAAGGATAAGTGGATGGATGGGTGGATGAATGGATGGATGGATGATATTTGAGTTGGTAGATGGATGTTTGGATAGATGTGTAGATAGAAGGATTGGTGAGGGGGGATGGATGAAGTGGATAGATGTGTCAATAGGTGGAGAGCAGGATAGGTGGGTGAGTGATGGAGGGCTTGATGGAGAGATGGATGAAAGGATGGATGGATGGGCAAATGTGTGGAAAGTGAGTGGAAGAATGGGCATGTGTGGGAAGATAGGTAGATGGAGGAATGGATGAGTGAGTGGAAGGGATGATGGGTGAGAAGAAAGGTTAGTGACAGATGGAGGGAGAATGGGTGGGATGGTTCATGAAATGATAAGTTGGTCAGTGAATAATTGCTAAGTCCCAATAAATGAGTCATGTGTTGGTGGGATTTGCCTCTTGTAGAATAAGAGGTGGATCTATTGCTATGAGAGAGGTAGAGGGAATAGGATGACTATGTGCAAAGGTTTGAGAAAAAGAAGAGAAGCTTATCAAGGATGGGTAGCAGAGTGAAGCAGCGTTGAAAGCTCAGCAGTTCTGAGAAAACCTACATTTGGGGGATTGTGGTTAGCAGTCAGGCAGAGTAGGGGCTCAGAGTAGCCTCAGCTTTCTTAGTTAACCTACAGGGCATGTCACTGACCTCCCCCTTATCTCTGCAGTGCAGCTGTCACCACCCTTCTATCTCCAGGAGGGCAAGGTGGGCCTCATTGAGAACACACTCTGTAATACCTTATATGGGCAAAGAACTGGCAAAGGCGAGACCTACGCTGTGCATGAGGAGATGCTGTGTGTGGGGGACTTCTCGACAGGAAAGTCCATCTGCAAAGTAAGTAAGGTCATTTCCACTCTTCTTTTGCATATTCTCTTGGCCTCAGTTTCCCTTGGGACGGGTCTCTGTGTTGCCTCTGCTCTCTTTGTGGAGTCCCGTGGACTTCCTGTTTCCTCTCCTCTGCGTGTCCTCCTGGGCTCCATCCCTCAGAAGTCTCCCGTAGACTAGCCCCTTCCCCAGCCCATCCCAGCAGGAATATCTGCTGGAAGGATCCTCAAACAGCATTTTAAAATACATTTTAAACTTTTTATTAAAGCATAATATATACACACGAGAGTACATAATTAATAAGTATATAGTTTGATGAACTTTCCTGCACTGACACAACATGTTACCAGCACCCTAGAAGCACCCATGTACCTCCTTATCACTAACGCCCAAGGGTAACCAACACCTTCACTTTTAACATCTTGTATTCTGAACTTCCTGTAAGTGGACTTTACAGTCAGCACTCTTTCGTGTCCTAAGAGTGTATTTCTGAGATTCGTCCATACTATTACACGTTGTTATGGTGTGTTCCTTCTCATTGCTCTATAGCGTGCTGTTGTGTGAACTGAATTCTACATTGGATAAGTATGTGAGTAGTTTCCAAGTTGGAGGTATTATGAGTAGCTGTGCTATGTACATGTTTGTATTGTCTTTGGGGCACAGAGGAATATATTTTATCACATAGAAGCCCATGAGTAGAGTTGCTAGATAAAAAGATGTGTCTGTGTGTTCAGCTTTGGCAGAGGATAGCAAACAGCCTTCCCTCTAGCAGAGGATGAGAGCTTCTTTTTTCACCAACATTTATTCCTTTTCATCTTTTGTGTAGTGGTTTTTGGCTTAAAATTTTTTGTGTGTTTATTATTATTAGATATCTTCTATGAAGTTTCCCTTCAAGTCCTTTTTCTCCTCTCATTTTTCTGTTGGGTTGTCTGTCTTTCTCTTCTAGGAGCTCTCTATATATTCTGTACATAAGTTCATTGAATTGAGGCCCAGGGAGGAAAAGTGGTTAGTCTAAGTGAGGCAGCACAACCTGGGCCCAGGTGTTGTGACTCCAAGGCCAACCCTGCCTCCACAACCTCTCCCACAGGTTGTAGCCTCCTGAGCTGACACATTTGTGGGCTGAGCTTTTGCGTAGACACCACTGTGGGGCAGACAGGAAAGCACTGGGACCCTGGAATGAGAGACATTGCTTCACCACATGTGCCTGCGCTGTGACCTGGGATAGGCTCTTTACCTCCTGAGCCTGGGTCCTCATCAGCTGTGTCAGGATTCCAAGGCCTCCTTGGAGACACACATGGAGACACACATGGAGAAGATGGCCATGTGCGGACAGACGTGGAGAGGGCAGGGATGCCACCATGAGCCAAGGAGTGCCTGTGCTGCCAGAGGCCGGAACAGCCAAGGGAGAGTCCTCCCCTAGAGCCCTAGAGCCTTTGGAGGTAGTGTGTCCCTGGAAGCACGCTGACTTCAGATTTGTGGCCTCCAGAACTGTAGGAGAATACATTTCTGTTGCTTCTAAGCCACCAAGGTGGTGGCAGTGTGTTATGGCAAGTCCTTGGAAATGAATATGCTTGTCTAAGGCCACAATGCTAGCAAAACGATAGATTGAAAATTAGCAGGTCTTTCCTGCCCCCTAGTCTGAGCCCTGAATCCCCCTGGCCCATGGGATGGGTTCATTGGCAGCACTGTTTTCGATACCGCCAGGCAGGCTAGCTGAGTAGTGGGAGGGAGCTCGGCCCATCTGCCTGCCCAGTGGGAGCCAGCTCCAGGCTTGTTGGTTTCCCGTCCACGTCCACATACTTTATTGTTCCTCCTTTCTGGCTGTGGCCTGGCCCCTTCTCCTCACAGAGTCATCTGTACCCCAGGGGGAGCAGGGAGCCTGCTCAATGCCCAGCCCTGGTGGAGCTCAGCCAACAAGTCCTTAGTCCAGCTCCCTTCCAGCCTTGTTCTTCATCAGCCTCTCTTGCAAAGGCCATGTCCCTGGAGCCTCAGGGCCAGCACACTTTGCCTGCCTGCTGGACATCCCACAGTGCCCTCAGCCCTGCCCCTCCTCTAGTTCCTTGCCCAGGCCGAGGACACTGCTGAGGTGGATATCTCCTGAGCCTTTCAGCCACCACTGCCTGTCTGTGAGATCTCCTGAGCCTTTCAGCCACCACTGCCTGTCTGTGAGATTCCATCAGGATTCATCTCCTGCTGAGTCGTCTGCTCTGGTCCCCGCCTCCATCCTGTGGCTCTCTTCTCTTCCCTGCATGGAGCACGCAAAAACAGCTTTGAGGAGAGACAGAGCTGTAGGGTGACTCAGTGCTCAGACTGCAGGCAGGACAGAGCTGGTTGCAGTCTTCACTCTGTCATTTGCATGTGCTGTGACCTTAGCCAAGTTTTCTCACCCATGCAGTGGGCTTGCTAACAGCATCCACTTCATAAGGTTCCTGTAGAAAATGTAGCACCATGCCTGGCATTAAGCAGGTGCTTAATAAGTGTTGGCTTGCATGTTCTTGGCCTTGCCTGTTTTCCTCTATCTGAGTTGCACTCATTCTTCTGGGCCTATCTTAGACCTACCCTTTCACTCAGTGTGGAATTCACCACCAGGCCCACCATTTACACGTGGCTTCCTCTGTCTCCACAGTAGTCATTAATGTTGGGACTTCCTCTGCCTACTCAGAGCTCCCGGGGGTCAGGGCCAGGAGACCCTTGGAGTCCTTCCTGTCTTTCCCAGACTGGCCCAGAATCAAGCGTGATGTTGGCAAGCAGGTGGTTCACCTGCATGGATCGCTGAGGCCTGGAGTAGCCAGGGACCATCGCCTGGAGGACCAGGCCTCCTCTTGCCCTCAAACAAGCTGGGTGGGTACTCCGAGGAGGAAAGCACTGAGGGCGGATCTGAGACAGCGAAGGCACTTTCCACTCCCAAGAAGACCCCGGGCATGAATTTGCCAGGGCAGCAGGAGCAATCCCCACAAACTGGGTGGCTGAGACCACAGATACATGAATTTGCCAGGGCAGCAGGAGCAATCCCCACAAACTGAGTAGCTGAGACCACAGATACATGAATTTGCCAGGGCTGCAGGAACAAATCCCCACCAACTGGGCAGCTGAGACCACAGATGTCTATTGTCTTGCAGTTCTAGAGGTCAAAAGTCTAAAATCAAGGTGTCTTCTGCAGGCTCTAGAGGAGATTCAATTTCCTTTTCCGACTTCTAGAGGCCGCCCGCACTCCTGGGCTCATGGTCTCTTTCTCCATCTTCAAAGCTGTCAGTGTGACCTCTGTGTCTGTTGTCATATCTCCTCCTCTGACTCTGACCCTCCTGCCTCCTGCCTTCCCTTATAAAGAACTTTGTGATGATGTTGGGCCTTTTGAGACACTCCAGAATAATCTCCCATCTCAAGAGTCTTCACTCCAGCTGCAAAGTCCCCTATGCCATGTAAGATAACACAGTCACAGGTTCCAGAGATGAGAATGTGGATGTCTATGGGAGCATTCTTTAGTGACGGCCCCATGTCACCCCTTCCCTCTCCCCTGGCCTCCACTCCCCCAGCCCAGGCCCCTCCCTGTCAGTGTGCTGTCTTGCTTCTCATCAAACTGAGAAGATGAAGCAATGAGAAGCTCGCTCCTCTTGGCCCCACATCTGCCCACCCCAATCTGCCCAGTCTCTCCCCCTTGCCCTGATGGCTCACCCTGGGCCAGCCCATCCTTGAGCACTGGGTTGATGGGGCCTTTCTCCTGCTCCTGTGTCCCCTGCTCTCCCTCTTATGCCTCCCACGTCAAGGCATGGCAAAAATCTCCTCCAGCTACTGCCCATTTCTCCACCTTTCTTCCCTGAAGACTCCTCCCAGGGCTGACTGCACTGAATCACCCAATCCAGGCTTGTCCCTCTCATGCCACCAGAGCCACTTTGTCACTCTGCCTTGCCAGAGTCACTGCTCCCTTGACACATCAGTGTGTCTTGCACTCAGTTCCTGCTGCCAGGCCCCAGCCGCTCCACTCCCACTTTTTGCTACCAGCTGCCTCTGGGGAGATAGCAGACTGGAGGCCTCCCGGCATCACCCTGAGGACAAAGAAAGAGGAGTTAGCTTTGGGGGCGGGGGCTGAGTGTGTCTGAGACACCAGGTGGCACGGTCGGATGCTCTGTGCCTCTGCTCTCTGAGTCAGGGTCCCGCTGCAGACCCACCAGATAGAAATCTCCATGCATCAAGCTCCTGAACGGACCCTCAGAGTGGACAATTATGGATCTGAATCTATCACATGTGGACCCACCCTCTGCCCTCTACCCCTGGGACAACACACTGCTTGAAGCCTAGAGGGGACAGCTGTATGTACAGGGCCCGAGAGGGGCTGGGCCTCCCGGCCTGTCAGTGCTGGAGACCCCGGAGCCGAGTTCTCAGCCTTCTTCCTTTTGTCTCCATACCATTTCCCTGGTTGCGAGAAAAGGCCAGAGTCCGCAAGTCCTTTGGCTCCTCCTTCAAAATGCCATCCCAAATCTGACCATTTCTTCCCTCCTGTAGTTGCCTCCCTGATCCCCCCTCTCTACCTGGTGCTCAGCAACTATTCTCTCTCTACATGGCACCAGACTGATGGTTTAAACAGCTGCTGTGTCCCCCACCCTCCAACACACAGTTCTCCAAGCTGCCTCTCTGCGGCTCTGGGACCTCCCTCTGCCCGCTCACTCCCTACTGCAAGGCTTGCCCCGTCCTCTCCTGGTTTGTACCAACTGGGCCCTCTCTTCTGGACCTCACAGAGGTGGGTTCTGTTTCCTATTTTCAGTGTAAGCTCAGGAAAGCTTTTTGTGATCCATGGATATGAAATGTCCTCCCACTTCCATAGGGTCAGTTGGCTTCTTTGTCTAAGCACCATGGGGAGGGGGTTTGTCTTTTCCCTGTGTTTCCCAAGAGCAGTGCCCGCACTGGCTGCCCCAGATGCACACTGGACTAACGGGTGGAAGAGCCGGCTGTGGGCCCTGCCTCCCATCACCCTGAAGATGAGACCCTTTCCCCTTCCCCTTCCCCTTCCCCTTTTTCTTTTTCTTTTCTTCTTTCTTCTTTCTTCTTCCTTCTTTCTTTCTCTCTCTCTCTCTTTCTTTCTTTCTTTCTTTCTTTCTTTCCTTCTTCCTTCCTTCTTCTTTCTTTCTTTCTCTTTCCTTCCTTCCTTCTTTTCTTTTCTTTCTTTCTTTCTTTCCCTCCCTCCCTCCTTTCTTTCTTTTCTTTTCTTTCTTTCTTTCTTTCTTTCTTTCTTTTTTTCTTTCTTTCTTTCTTTCTTTCTTTCTTTCTTTCTTTCTTTCTTTCTTTCTTTCTTTCTTTCTTTCTTTCTTTCTTTTTTTCTTTCTTTCTTTCTTTCTTTCTTTCTTTCTTTCTTTCTCTTTCTTTCTTTCTTTCTTTCTTTCTTTCTTT
>NW_012116055.1:64462-71461 GCF_000951035.1 Colobus angolensis palliatus
AGTGGCATGTTCTTGGCTCACTGGAACCTCTGCCTCCTGGGTTCAAGCGATTCTCCTGCCTCAGCCTCCCAAGTAGCTGGGAGTACAGGCACATGCCACCACGCCCAGCTACTTTTTGTATTTTTAGTAGAGACGGGGTTTCACCATGTTGGCCAGGATGGTCTCCATCTCTTGACCTTGTGATCCGCCTGTCTCGGCCTCCCAAAGTGCTGGGATTACAGGCGTGAACTACCATGCCTGGATGAGACCCTTTCTTTGGGTCTCACTTTTTGGCTCATGATATAGGGGGCTTTCAACTGCGTGATCCAACCCTGACAGCATTTCAGGACTCCAGTAACTCCCAGCAACTTTCTGGAGACCGCTGCCTGCTTCCCTAGTGATGCTGACTGTCTCCACGGGGCCTGGGCATGGGCACTTTCTAAAGATACTTTACCAAAAGGTTGAGAGAAAACCAAAGGCCCAAATGAACAAAAAAAGGAAGGGGCCCCCGGAGGGAATGTTCTGCTGCAGCTTAGGGTGCACAAGAGCTGTGCTCTGCGCAGAGCTTTCAGCTGGCTGCGCTTTGCTAGCAGACTCGGCCCCTCTCGGGCCCTGTACATACAGCTGTCCCCTCTAGGCTTCAAGCAGTGTGTTGTTGCAGGTGTAGAGGGCGGAGGGTGGGTTCACGTGTGATAGATTCAGATCCGTGATTGTCCTGAGGGTCAGCTCAGGAGCTTGATGCCTGGAGATTTCTATCTGGTGGGTCTGCAGCGGGACCCTGACTCAGAGAGCGGAAGCAGAGCGTCCAACGGTGCCACCGGGTGTCTCAGACACACTCAGACCCCAAAGCTAACTCCTCTTTCTTTGTCCTCAGGGTGATTCCGGGGGACCTCTAGTCTGCTACCTCCCCAGTGCCTGGGTCCTGGTTGGGCTGGCCAGCTGGGGCCTGGACGGCTGGCATCCTGCCTACCCCAGCATCTTCACCAGGGTCACCTACTTCACCAACTGGATTGACGAAGTCATGAGGCTCACCCCTCTTCCTGACCCCGCGTTGGCTCCTCACACCCGCTCTCCACCCAAGCCTCTGAGGGCTGCTGGCCTGCCTGGGCCCTGCACAGTCCTTCTGCTGCCACAGACCTGGCTCCTGCTGCCACTTACCCTCAGGGCCCCATGGCAGACCCTGTAATGACCACAGTGCCCCTTGACCCCTTCTCTCTGCTCAGGCGTGGGTGTCCACGCTGGACCCTCCCTCTCCCCAGCCCACTGTCCCTCTAAATGGTTCCTAATCCTGGCTTTTTTGTCTGTCAACTGCCATTCCCCAAATCAAGCTTGGCGACATAAAACCAAACCCAATAAAAGTCATCTGCTCCTCCTCCAGCCCGCACCGCCCTCCCAGGCTCCTCCTGCTCCTTAGTGCTTGCCCTTTCCATAGGATTCATTGTCTGACTCCCAGGGCAGGAACCTGGGACCTCACAGAGAGAATCTCAACTGTGGGCTCCTAGGAGGAAAGCAGGGGTGGGGGGACACTAGGGATGCTGAGGGAGCTGAGGCCACCAGCTGGGAGGGAGGGGGTCAGTCTGCATTCACACTGCTCCTGCCACAGCAAGCACCCAGGCCTTCAGAGGAGCTGAAACTGCAGCTGGTGTCCACAGTGCCAGGGAGCAAGGGCTTCTCTGAAGTAGAGGAACAGTGCTCCTGGGGCATGGAGGAGGGAGGTTCGACTCGACTCCCAGTGGAGACGGGAAAAGGGAAGTGGCTGGTGCACAAAGTAATTGAGCAGGACTGAAGAGCAGGATCCCAGCCATGAGAAGAGGGTTCCAGCCTGCAGCTAGGGTGCTTTCAAAACATGAGGGTCTGGGAAAGACGGACAGAGGCAGATGGAAAAGGGTCCTGATGCCAGGCCAAAAGCCGAGGTCTAAGTCAGCCATGCTCAGAGCTCTGCTCCTAGGAACAATTCCTGCTCCTCCTCACCTGTCCCCATAGGCCCTGCTTTCCCCAAGTCTGCAGACACCTGACCCACTGCCCATCTCCCCAGCCCCCAATCCTGCATAAACCTTTTCCCTCCTATCCAAGGCCCTTGGCGAACCCTGCCCCAAAAACTCTGCACTCCTCCAGCTGGTAGAGCCTGGTGTTACCTTATTTACTTAGCTGACCCAGGATTTCGTGCCCCAGCAATAAGCCTCAAAATAGTGTCCTAGGCCATCCTTCCTGCAAGCCTGCTGGACACAGCCCTGTGCAGCCAGCAGGACTCCTAGAGGTCTCTCAGCACAGCCTACCCCCAGCCTTCAGAGGCCACAAGAAAACGGGAGAGCTCCCATTTAGCACATGTCCGTGTGGACAAGGCACCATCTGAAAGGTCCAGTGCACATTGTCCCCAGTCTTGGTATTGGTCACATTTCCTGTACCCTCACAGGCAAGGCGCACAGATGGACTCACACGCACGTCAACGCCAGGACCGCACTGGCTTAAACCCTCTATTACTCATGCAGGAACTCTCATCCCAAAATAATATTGTAAGGCCTGAAGAAAGTTTCTTCAAAGTATCCACTCCTATAGGGGTATTTCCAGCAGTCCCTGCCTCTGATCAGAGTTCCACCACTGAGGTACTGCTATGCCTAGTAATATGTCCACTAATAGTGTCCAGCCTTGGAGCTCGGCGGTCTCCAGAAGTGGAAGAGAAAGTGTTCCCTGCCCTGGTGGTAAGCTCAGTTATGGGGTCTCACAGCAGGGCTGCTTGGGAGTCTGAGAGGTCAGTGAGTTACCAAGACGGCATGTGCTCCACGCATGTTCTCCACGAAGCTGGGGGAGCTTGGGCAGTTCTGTTTAGAGTATTAGCCACTCCACTGGCCCCAGAGCCACTATTCTCCTCCTTCGTGGCAGCTGCAGGCTGGCTGTGTCCTGAGGGCCTGCCTGTTATACACCTTATTCCAGGGATTAGGTGATTTCCTGTCGTCCCGGATGCTTTCAGGCCTCTAAACCAAAGGATGGGGATACATACCTAGTCCACACGACAGATCAACCAAGTCTCAGTTCCCACACAGTTAGTTTCCCTATTACTTGAAACCAACATAAGTGCTCAGTATCCTTATCCTGGTTTAGTTTCTTTCTAAAGATAAACTGCAGCCTGTTAGGGTTGAGTAGCTTTTTTTTTTTATTGAGATGGACACTCGCTCTGTTGCCGAGGTTGGAGTTCAGTGGCGCGACTGGAGTAGGGCATGGAGGGGCCCTAGAGGCATCATCAGGGCCACCCTATTTTCCCAGATGGTGCACTGGCATGGGCTGCTACTTTTGTTGCCAAAGTCATCCCCAGACAAGCTATGGGAGGGAAATGAAATGAACCAAGATCAATGAAAGACTTCCAGTTTCCAGTCTGGAGAATAAGAAGCTTGGAAGTCATCACTCCCACTCAAAACAAGAAAAAAAAAAAAGCTGAACAAACTGAAAATCAACAACTCTTCTTAGATCTGTCAGAGAATTGAGGTCACAGGGCAAACTACTATCCTCAAAACTGGAGACAGGCAGATACAGAGAATCCCAGTCAATCTGAAGGGAAGCTGAGATGTAAAAGCTGGCCATTGGAGCCAATCCTGGGGTAGGAAAACCTAAACTGTAATTGACAAAGTGCTGAAGGTTCAATGTGGATGAGCTTGACAGTTAAAAACTCCACATCCAGTCTTAGGAGAGCCTCAACTTTCAGGAGTTTTACCTTCAGTAGCCTTACCAGATTCTCAGGGTGTAGATCAGAGAAAAATCCCCTCCTGATTTTGGCAGGACTATGGGAAAATAACCATTTTGAAATAAGAGCAGAACATTAGTTCTACTTTCCTAAAGCCTATCCTTAAGAGAAACTATTTTTACCAAAGCCTAATGTATTGGGGTTTTAGCAGAGCCTAACTGACTTGGGGAAAGAGAAGTGTTAAACTCCAGTTCCCTGTGCCTTCCTGTCCCACCAGGGACATGGGCTACTGAGAAGCACATGTGCAGGTCACAGCCTGGGAGCATAGACTCACTGTGCACTGTGCCTGGGACCTAATCACAGGACTACGGAACATTTCTTCTCCCACATAAGCACCTCACCACCACATCAGTAGGACTTTTGTATAATAAGGGAATTATAATGGAAGGAATTGACTGCCTCAGCACTTATTTAATAAGGAGTCTCTAGGGAAACTCAAAGACAACAGGGGAGATACTAACAAGGACACAAGAGTAAATTTTGCCTCTGATACCTACAGCAACACCAAACATTAAAGACAGTCTAACTACCAGCTAGATAAACACAGAGCCTTACACAAACAACCTCTTTACCTCTGTTCCTTTTGCCCAGTATATCATGTCTCGCTTTCAACCAAAAAAAGGGAACTAAAAGGTACTAAAAGTGTACTAAAGTGTACATTTAAATCTATGATTTATTTTTAGTTAACTTGTGTATTTCTTAGAAATACAATTCCTTTTTCCATTATAGTGCTTTTCTACTTTTGTGAAATATCAGTTTTTTGTTTTTGTGTGTGTCAGTTTCTGCACTCTTTTACCCTGTTCATTGAACCATATATCTGTTCTTCCACAGTACCACACTGTCTTATACTATAGCTTTGTGGCAAGTCTTAATATCCTCCAACTTTATTCTATCTTCCCAAAATTGTTTTAGCTATTCTAATTTCTTTACCTTTCCATACACATTTTGGAATAAGCTTGTCTATATTGAAAAAAACAAATTTTGTTGGGAGTTGATGTTTTACAATACTGAGTCTTCCAATCTATGAAAGTAGTATGTCTCTCCACTTATTTAGGTCTTGTTTGGTTCCTTTCATTAGAATTATCTTGCTTTTATCACACTAAAATTTACATCCAAAATATTTCAATTTGGGGGAACTATTGTGTATGACATTGTTTTTAGTTTTTGTTTCAAGTTGTTCATTGTTAGTATTTGGACATACGATGAATGTTTGTATAATCCTCTTGTATCCTTAGACTTTGATAAAGTAATATATCACCATTTATTAAGAGTTTTCTTGCAGATTCCTTGATATTTTCTATATAGGCAATCATGTCATCCATCAATATTAATGGTAATCTTTCTTCTTTTCTAACCTGTATGTCTTTATTTCCATTTCTTGTCATACTGCACTGGTTAGGACCTACAGTCCTAAGTTGAAAAGAAGATGAGAATGGACCTTCTGGCCTCATTTTGGAACTTAGGAGAAAAGCATTAATTCTTTCACCATTAAGCATGATGTTAGCTTTTAGTTTTTTGTAGGTGTTCTTTATTAGGTTGAGGTTGTGACCTTCTATTCTTAGTCTGTTAAAAATTTTTAACATAAGTCATGTTGAATTTTGCCAAATGCTTTTTCCGCCTTAATTGAACTGACCATTTTTGTTTTCTTCTTTAAATTGTTAATATAGTGGATTACACTGATAATTTTGGAGTATTGAACCAGCCCTACATTTCTGGAAAAAATTCTTCTTGGTTATAGTGTTTTATTATTTCCTTCCTTCTTCATGGTTTTGTTTTATTTCACTCTTTTTAGGGAGGTTTCTTTATGTGAAAGTGTATATTATTGATTTTAGACCTTTGTTTTTTCAAATATAAGCATTCAATGCCATTTAATTTTCCACTAGCAATGCTTTATCAGGATCTTATCACATTTTATATATTTTATTTTTATATTAATTCAGTTCTATGCCTTTTTAAATTTTCCTCAGAACTTCCTCTTTAATCAATTTAAAAATGTGCATTTTTTCTTGTTGTTGTTGAGACAGAGTCTCGCTCTGCTGCCCAGGCTGGAGTGCAGTGGTGCGATCTCGGCTCACTGCAAGCTCCACCTCCTAGGTTTAAGTGCAGCCTCCCGAGTAGCTGGGATTACAGGTACGTGGCACCACGCTTGCCTAATTTTTGTATTTTTAGTAGAGACGGGGTTTCTCCATGTTGGCCAGGCTGTTCTCAAACTCCTGACTTGGTGATCCACCTGCCTTGGCCTCCCAAAGTGCTGGGATTACAGTCATGAGCCACTGTGTCCAGCCTAAAAATGTACATTTTAATTTCCAAGTGTTTGCACGTGTTCTTCTTCTCATTTTCATTTTATATAAAGTTTATACTGTGAACACATTCAAGTAAAATACAATTATGTTTTTATGTTTGTTTAGTTATTTTATATAGGTTCTTCAAATATCATTGCAGTAAACTTTTTCAAACGTTTTATGTAGTGGTTCTCAGTGTTTTGCATCAATAAGGAATGCCCTGAAAATATGATCGCCCCATCCTCCCCCACCCCGCCCGCCCTGAGGTTACTGGAGATGTGTTTATGAGGAGAAGCTCATAGAGACAGGAATCATATGAAATTTCTTTCTGGTGTTTTGTTTTGTTTTGAGACAGAGTTTTGCTCTTGTCTCGTTTAGGCTGGAGTGCAATGACACGATCTCGGCTCACCACAACCTCCGCCTCCCAGGTTCAAGTGGTTCTCCTGCCTCAGCCTCCTGAGTAGCTAGCTGGGATTACAGGCATACGCTACCACGCTTGGCTAATTTTGTATTTTTAGTAGAGACGGGATTTCACCATGTTGATCAGGCTGGTCTCGAACCCCCGACCTCAGTTGATCTGCCCACTTTGGCCTCCCAAAGTGCTGGGATTACAGGCGTGAGCCACTGCGCCCAGCTCAGTCATGTGAACTTTCTAAGTCCCCAGGGCACATAGCCTTCTGGGCTAGCATATAGACATCTGGCAGGGATCCAGGGTCCAGGAGTTAGATGCAATCCTTGAGCTCTAGTACCTTTATATTGCATGATCACGGAAGATCAGACCATGTGTGGGCAGGGACTAGGACCAGCACTGTGATGGGTAGGGCCCAGGCCCAGCCCTTCTCCATCAAATGAGCACTCAAGGTGAGGGGAGCACCTGCCTTTCCTCTGCTGTGGTCAGGGCTGAAGTTCATGTTTCTGGTTGTAGGGGCTGAGTCACTCAGCAGCACTCACTCAGCTTTGGCCTGAAGCCTGATTTTGTAAATAAAATGTTAATGGAGGAGA
>NW_012116055.1:72001-72392 GCF_000951035.1 Colobus angolensis palliatus
GTTGATCTGCAAGTTTCTTTCGGTTTCATTGTTGCAAGATATCTATATGCCTACATTCTTTATATCTAGTTTTCAGGTTACATATAATTAATATAGATAATATTTAATAAAAAATTAAAATATATAATTACCCAACAATGGAACACCTAGGTATATAAGGCAAATATTATTAGAGCTAAAGAGAGAGATAGATCCCAATATAATATTTAATAAAAAATTAAAATATATAATATATATTATAAAATATATAGACACATGAGCAGAGGCAGAGCAACAAGAATAAGGTTTTAATACACACAATCAGGAGAGAGAAGGGCCCATCAAAGTCAATGGACAAGGGGAAGACGGGCACCTGTAAATAGCAGCCGGCATCCTGCCAGTTCAAAGAATA
>NW_012116055.1:76427-83637 GCF_000951035.1 Colobus angolensis palliatus
TTTCCTGGGAGCACAAATGCTCTTTTAAATAAACTGGTCTAAGTAGGCAACAAAGTTAATTGAAAATGGGAAAGAAAAATTTTATGAATTTAGGTTGCTTTATAGCAGCTGGAAGACTTAACACAACAGGAGGCCCTGGACCACCCAGGCAGGACCTGGACGGGAGGGCAGTGCATGGAGCATTTGCGGCAACTTGGGGAATGACGAGGGAGGGGAGCCTGGGTTTTCCGTGTTCTTGGTGTTCTGTATACCTCTGCCCCTGCCTCCACAAGGGGCATCCAGGGACCAACTTTGAGAACCTACCCTTGTTCCCCTGGCTTTTGGGGAAACATCCTCGAGCCATCCTGGAAGATAGGGCTGGATGAAGTGCCAGCAGCAGCAGAGAAGAGGCTGCATTAGGAATAACTGCTCACCCCTGACCAGGTTAGAGCAAAAGTGGGCCCAGCTTCAAAGCCAGGATCTAAGGAGAGGAGGATTGCTGCAGATAGGGCACTGCCTGATGATGAGGGGTTGATAGGGCAACTAGGGGAACTAGCCAGAGGAAGTGCTTCCCCTGACAAGGAAGGGCAAGTGCAAGGCCCCTGGCAGTGGCACAGAATGCTCCTATGAAGTCCTGGCCAAACCCCTACCCTCAGGGAGTCCTGGCAGCCCAGTGCCCAACACAGGTGCTTTTCTTGCCCTTCTCCTCCATCCCCCACACCCTCCTACTGCTGAACTTGTAGGGATCAGAAGCCACGGTCAGTGGGTGTGGCTGATTAGAAGAGATTCAGGCCCCAGGTGTTAATGAGGGAGGCTTCAGTGACAGGTCTCTGGGAGGCCCATGTGAGGCCTCTGTGTGTTCTGAGGTGAGCTCTGTGGGGAACTTTCTGGAAGTCTGTAGAGCTCTGGGCCAGGCTTCTGTGAAGAGGTCTATGGGTCTGTGCTCAGGAGGTCGTGTGGGAGGTCACTGTGTGAGTGCCTGGTGACCATGTGTGGTCCCTGTGCGAGGTCACTGCCTGGTGTCTCTGTGCAAGGTGTCTGGGGAGGTCTCTGTGCAAGTTCTGTGCGGGAGGTCTCTGTGTGTCTCTCGTGTGAGGACTCCCTGTGAGGTCTCTGAGGGAGGCTGGGAGGTTTCTGGAAGGCCCAGGAGGCTGCGTGATGTCTTCCCAAGAGAGCTCTGGGAGACGCCTGTGTGGTGCAGAGAGACGCACTCTCCGTGGGAGGACTCTGCATTCAAAGACCTCGTGCTCATCTCCAGGTCTCCTGTAAGGAAGTCCTCGGGGAGCTCTCAGGGCTAGGTCTCTGAGTTCTCTCTGGGTTTGGGTCTCAGGCAGAGGTCTCTCAGTGTGAGTCTCTGTGGAGGTCTCTCAGGGCCTCTGTGGGGTTCTCTGTGGAGGTAGCTGCATGGGTCTCTGGGAGACCTCTGTGGGGGTCTCTGTGTAAGTCCCAGGGGGTATCTCTCAAGTCTCTGTGTGGGTGTCTGTAGTGCCTCTCTCATAGTCACCGTGCGGATTCCTGTGGGGAAATCTCTGTAGGGGTCTCTGGTGGGGTCCCTCTGTGGGTCTCTGGGGGGTCTCTGTGTGGATCTCTGTGTGAGTTTCTGGGCATTTCTGTGCGGGTCTCTCCCAAAGGTCTCTGTGTGAATTTCTGTGGGGTCTGTGGAGGTTTTTGTGTGGGTCTCCATGGGGATCTCTGTGGAGGTCTCTGTGGATCTCTGGGGCTGTCTGTGTGGGTCTCCGGGTATCTCTTTGGGGTCTCTGTGTAGGTCTTTGGAGGGGTTGCTGGGGGGGGGTCTGTGTTGGAGGTCTCTCTCAAAGGTCTCCAACCCTAATGGGGCCTTGCCTAGGGAAAAAAAAAAAAAAAAAGGCCTAGATTCACAGAAACTCAAGGTACCTCTGTGCTGCTTGAACTTGAACAGGTGTTTCATCCAAAATAGCTCCTGTTCTCCAGAGATCTGCCATATTATAAAAGAGTTAGACATAACGGTAGATGATTCTGCCACCAAGCCCTTGCCACTAAGTGATTTAACAGACGTTACAAGGGGAAATGGAATGATGCACATGTGGAAATTTACTCTAGGTTCTCTGAAATTCTCCGCAAGGACATTTTCAGGGAACTAAACTTTGAATCAAGGTGCTGAATGTGTGTGTCCCTCCTAAGTTGTCAGATTGAAATCCTAACCCCCAAGATGATGGTATTAGAAAGTGCGGCCTCTGGGAAGTGATTAGGGTGTGAGGGTGGAGTCCACATGAATGGGATTAGTGCCCTTCTGAAAGAAGCCCAAGGGAGCTCAGTTATTTCTTCTTCAACACGAGGACACAGTGAAAAGTCAGTCATGTATGAACTAGAAAGCAGGACCCCACCAGATACCAAATCTGCTGGTGTCCCCA
Source organism: Colobus angolensis palliatus (assembly GCF_000951035.1). Classification (NCBI taxonomy): domain Eukaryota; kingdom Metazoa; phylum Chordata; class Mammalia; order Primates; family Cercopithecidae; genus Colobus; species Colobus angolensis. The sequence continues at coordinate 78,797 of NW_012116055.1, forward strand.
TCCTGGACCTCTCAGTCTCCATAACAGTGAGAAATACATTTCTGTTGTTTATAAGTCACCCTGTTGAATCCATCCCTATAAACTGCACAAAATTCATTAGGGAGGAGGGGAGAGGGAGAAATGAAAATAAGCTAAGCTTGCAGCACATTCAGCGTAAACCGTGAGGGCAGCTGCTCTCTGACCCCCTTCCTCATAGTTGTTTCATGCCGATTGCCTCAGTGTCACAGCGACCTCATCAAAAGATTACAGTCCCCGTAACTGCTCTATAGGCAGCAACTTGAACATTAGAAAATGTTATGTTTTCCAGGTGAGGGAGTCTGCTGGGTCCTGCATACAAATGGAACGACTGATGCCAGCTGGTCTGAAGAACCCCACAGGAGCTGACTCACCAAAGAACGCAGCTTGTACACCCTGATGGTTTCGCCCTCCTTTCCCGGACCGGTCAACAACCCCAATCTTCTATCCCTCACCCTCCACAATCTCCTTAAAAATCCCAGCTCAGCACTCCTCCGGAAGATGGGTTTGAGGGTCTCCACTCATCTCCTTGCTCCATCCCTGTGATCATTAAACTCTTTCTCTGCTACAGCTCTTGCTGTCTCGGTGTAATTGGTCTGTTACTGTGCAGTGGGCATATGCACCTGTTGGTCCTAGAACACTGTTTATGGTGCTGTGTTATAGCAGTCTGTATGGACTAAGACACATGGCTAAGAGGTTACAGAACTATGGGGAAGAGGCAGAAGGAAAAATTTGATCAAAACTGCAAAGAAGAGTTGACATGCATGGCCTCTTCAGAAATGGTAAGTGCACAACGTGTTTCGGTGAAAAGTAATACAGTAGGAACTTGCCGGTAAGAATGATTCATCAAAACGCAGAGCTACAGTTTGACTCATGCCTAACAGTAATTCTGTTTTCCAGACATGCTGATGATGCCCCTTGGGGCTTCAGACCTTACAGGTATACATTATTTATGCCATACTTCAGCTTTTATTATTTAAGTATTCGAAGATTTGCACTTTAAAGGTACTTAGAACTGTACTTGATTCTTCATAAGTGCTGCATAAGTAAATACAAAGTGAATAAATAACTTCCCACTGTAACCACCAGCTTCCTTGCTATGCTCCTGTTTCTTAGTTCCAACTAAGCCACTTGCTATTTGGCAATACAGTAGCCTTGAGTTTGAGTTATAGCTCCACTAAAAGATCTTTGTTTAACTAATGAAGGATGTATTTGCTTGATTTCGGTGATTACTAACTGAGTTAACTACGCAGCAAACTCTTCTGTGATAGAAAATACGTATACATTGAAAATAAATTTACTCTGTCCCCCGGACTGGAGTGCAGTGGCACAATCTCGGCTCACTGCAACCTCTGCCTCCCAGGCTCAAGCGAATCTCCTGCCTCAGCCTCCCGAGTAGCTGGGATTATAGGCGCCCACCACCAAGCCTGGCTAATTTTTGTTTTTTTAGTAGAGATGGGGTTTCACCAAGTTGGCCAGGCTGGTATCGAACTCCTGACCTCAGGTGATCCACCCACCTCAGCCTCCCAAAAATGCTAGGATTACAGGGGTGAGCCACTGCGCCCAGTCAATAAGAACAATTTGTACAAGAACCCTGTTGGTATAACCAAGATTATCTTTTTTATCATATAAAAAATTGTCTTCCTATAATCTGTAAGTGTGTGCATGTATAATTGCATAACAACTATAAAATTTGGATGCCTAAGCATTTAGGTGTACCAAAGAGTTCATAGAATCAACAATCCATACTCAGTAAGTGTTTCCACTGTTCTTCAAGTAGATTTCTAGATTAACTATGAAGTCCAAAGGAAGCTTGTCAGCAGGGTGATCATTCTTTCTTGCCCACCAGACGCACACTCGCAGCACTCTCCTGCCAGCCCGCATTCCCCCATCCGTTTTCCTCATGCAGAAATTAGGGAAGCATGAGTGCATGGGGTCCACAAAGGCTGACAATCAAAACACACTAGGAAAGGTACTTCAAGGTCTCTACTGAGACAGACAGACATTGACTATGATAAGGTTGTGCAGCTGAGGTGCATGCATTTCATGTGTACGCAACATAAGAGATATTTGCAGGAAGTTAAGCTTCACCATGGGAAATGCCCGTGTGGGTGTATTTGTTTGTTTTAAATACTTAAGGATGATCAGAGACTGTGTGGGGCGGGGGCTGCGGGGGGAAGCTGTTCTTCCAAAGAGACATTCATTCTCATTTTCTAAGGAATTCTTTCCCTTTCCTCTGCTTCCCTGCAGTGGAAACTTGGGGTGAGATCAAAGCTGCGACTCCAGTCCACACCAGAGCCCAGGAAGACTCCCAGGCTGAGGACCAGGGGCTTGTGGTGTGCAGGAAGGAGGGTCCTACAGGCACTGTGAGGAACAGCAATTGGCTGTAGTAAAATACGGGCTGACAAAGGCAGGAAGGCAAAAGAAGGCACCCAGGTCGGCCCAGGGGAGATGAGAGGCCCAGTTCTTCCCAAGCAGGTGTGGTGTCCCACAAAAGCCCGCAGGGGTCTGTTGTGGGCACCACAGTGTCTGGAAGTGTGTGTGTGGTTGGGGAGGTGGTTGTCAAGGCAAGGCCATGAGGTTCATTCCCCCTGCAGCAGCAGGAGCAAGGGGCTGGCACTGGGAAGCCTCGCCCTCGTTGCAGCAGGCAGGTGGGTGGGTGGTTGGATGAACAGCAGTTGAGAGTTGAGCCTGCAGAGTGAAGTCTGTGGAGGGAACAGAGGCACATGGATGGAGACATGCACACAGCCCACCAGAGACTGGGAACCCCCACACCCACACGGTCCTCTCGTTTATCCAGAAAGGCGAACATCAGGTTTGAGGAGGAATGGAACCTAAAACGAATCTTTTCCCTAAATGTGGAGCTGATGCGAACCAGCTGTCTCTGATCTCCAGTTCCTGTTCCTCACACAGAGCGCACCTACTGACCTGGCAGCGGCCTGTTGTGGGGCAATTCCTTGCATGCCCAAGCCCAATTGTGCAGGTCAAGATGAGACCCACTTCTCAGGCTTAAGCTCCCTGCAAATGAAGTAGAGCTTAGAACCCCCATACTTCCCAGTGATCCTAGCAGGCGTCACTGGGGTCTCCATTCTTGCCAGTTAACCCAGTTAACTGGCAAGGGACTGTCACACATTAGGGACTGTCATGTCTCCCCAGGGACAATCTCATAAAGGAGGAAGAGACGGTAGACAGACAAAAGCAGCAGTAGATGAAGCAGATGTGCTCTTGAAGGTGCATATTCATGAGAACAGACCCAAATAAACTCAGATGGTCTCATTCCCATTGAGGCTACACAGAACGCATGACAAAGATGTACATGATTTTCAAGGCCACTTTTCAAGTATTGAATAAATGTATCACACAGTGATTAAAAAGTGCAATCTCTAATCCTGAGTTTCAGGTGCCCAAAAGATGTCTAATAGTGTAATGAGAACATTTCCTCCAGGGTTCAAAGTACCCTACCTATCAGGTACAGGCCAGACACGAGGCCCCAGTGGTCTGGAGCAGGCAGGAGTTGAAAAACAGGACACACTGTGGAGCAAAGAATATGAACGGGAGGCCGAGGCGGGCAGATCACAAGGTCAGGAGTTCAGGACCAGCCTGGCCAATATGGTGAAACCCAGTCTCTAATAAAGATACAAAAATTAGCTGGGCATGGTGGCACACACCTGTAGTCCCAGCTACTCGGTAGGCTGAGGCAGGAGAATCGCTTGAACCCAGGAGGGGAGGTTGCAGTGAGACGAGATTGTGCCACTGCATTCCAGCCTGGGCTACAGAGTGAGACTCCGTTTCAAAAAAAAAAAAAGAGTATGTACAGAGGACATGAGTGATATCAGAAGAGGCTGCTGAACACTGGACTCCAGCCTGGCATGGAGTGCCCAGCCCTGCTCTCCACCCAAAGGAGCTGGACCTCAGATCACCCCAAACCACTCCTGGATTATGGTGGAGCACACATGTTCTAAAACTTAGGAGTGTGAGGACTGTATTTGGGGCAGAGAAAGAAAAAATGGATCAGGACAACATATGAAACATCTAAAGAGAATAAGTAAAGGCTGAATTATTGTCTTGAAAATAATGAAGTGTTTGAGGTTTTGTTACAGCAAGCTCCATAAGTTGGTAACTCACAATTATGTTCCTAATATAAAAATGTCATTTGGAGGTTTAATTATTTGTGTTTTTATTATATTTTTTAGTTTTGTGAATTTAAAAGTTCTTTTTTTTTTTTTTTTGAGACGGAGTCTCGCTCTGTCGCCCAGGCTGGAGTGCAATGGCCGGATCTCAGCTCACTGCAAGCTCCGCCTCCCGGGTTTACGCCATTCTCCTGCCTCAGCCTCCCGAGTAGCTGGGACTACAGGTGCCCGCCACCTCGCCCGGCTAATTTTTTGTATTTTTTAGTAGAGATAGGGTTTCACCGTGTTAGCCAGGATGGTCTCGATCTCCTGACCTTGTGATCCGCCCGTCTCGGCCTCCCAAAGTGCTGGGATTACAGGCTTGAGCCACCGCGCCCGGCCGAATTTAAAAGTTCTATTCTGGGGTGATGAAAGTAGAAAACATAGGGTGTGGGAAAATTATGAAAACAGAGGAGATTCTAAAATAATCCTTAGGAAACCACCTAGATTGCTAAGAGAATTTCAGAGTTTCAAAGGCTATGAAACGGGTGGGCTCAGGCCTGGATCTCCAAGCCATAAGGAGAGCCAGGTGACACCTGTGTTCCAGGAGAAGAGAATGGAAAATGGACCCAGGGCTGTCTCTGACAGGTGAGCAGCTGGACTGGGAAGGAGGGATCTGGGGGACCCAGGAGGGTGGAGGGACCCAGGGCTGGGAGT
>NW_012116055.1:84627-91544 GCF_000951035.1 Colobus angolensis palliatus
GCAGCTCAGAGGCGCCTGCAGACCTGAGCCTGGGTGTGCCTTCAGGGGAGGAGCAGGGACTGGGGACCCCAGGGTGGAGTCACACAGAAAACCCCTCCTTGCATTTTCCTAAGAAGGAAAACGGAAAACATTTCATTCATGTAAACATGAGTAAAAAGCGCACACAGAGCTCCCTGAGCTAGAGGCAGGGAGCCGTGTCCTTCATGAGCACTGCATGTGTGCAGCTGGTCTGGGGAGAGGAGACTGAGAACTGGTCCCAGCCCCTCATCCTTTCTTGCCTCTCAGCCTCAAAGGGAGAGAAGGGGGAGGTCCAGGAGCAGAAAGAAGATCTCAGCTCTGAAAGGTGAGGCTCTGCTGCTCCCCGGGACTCCCCAGAGGTGACAGCATCGCCTGTCCCTGAGGAAGTCATTTGCAGAGGCCTGAGAGGGAAACTCCTGGGAGGGAAATCAGAACCTGGGGCCTCCTCAGATTCCCTGTGGGAATGAAGCCATGGGCCTGGGACCGGTATTGCCCATAAGGGGGCGGTGTGGGGAAGGGACCAAGGCCTGCCGGGATATGGGGGGAGGTGAGGGAGGCTCCAGGTCCATGTGGACAGCTGTTTACCTCGGCCATGGCTGACTCCTCTTTGAGACCACCCGTTTGCTCTCCCAACAAGATGGTTGTGACACCTATGAAGGGGTGGACGTGGAAGCACTTTTTGCAAATGACAAAGTGCTGCACAGTGGACACCTTCCTGTCATCATAGGGTCCATGTGGCTTTGGCCACAGATGTGTGGGTTTCAGGATCTAGTTCCCTGTGGTGTCCCCTAAAGAGACATCCACTCAGCTTCCACGAGGTTCCCAGGCTCTGACCTCTCCACCATAACCCTGTTTCCTGACTTCCAGCTTGCAGAAACCTCCTGAGGGAGCTGGAGGAGACCCGGGACCTGAACTACCTTCTGGAAAGGTGAGGAGCTTCCTCCTCTCCATGTCCTCCTTCCTACCAGGGCCTCTGATGCAACCCTAGGGCCTGCTGGTGATCTGGGAGGGAGAGGTTCTGGGAAGGGGAGAGGAGAGGACTGAAGCCCTGGGGCAGGCTTAGGGAGAGCTTTGTGAAGTCAGCAGTGGGGGAGGTGGAGAAGTCATGGGCCCCAGGTGCCCACTGCTCCTGGCTTCCTGGCCCCACCTGCCCCTGGCTGCAGCTTGTGCCTCTTGTCTCCTGCAGCCACCTGAGGAAGCTCGCTGGCGAGGGCGGCTCCCATCTGCCCTTAGGTGCAGAACCCCCGGGTGACGTGTGCAAACCAGCGCCTGCTAAGGCCCACCCGGGTGACGTGTGCAAACCGGCGCCTGCTAAGGCCCACCAGCTGCATGGGAAATGCAGGCCAGATCCATCTCCCGCCAGCTTGTCCCCAGCACCTCCCCCAGCTCCTCTGGCCTCCACCCTGTCACCAGGCCCGATGACCTTCTCAGAGCCTTTTGGACCACACTCAACCCTGAGTGCCTCCGGGCCTCCAGAGCCCTTGCTTCCCCTAAAACACCCTGCATCCCGGCCACATGTGGTTTTTCCTCCTTCACCACAGCCGCATGGTCCCCTGACCTCCTCTCCACCTCCACCCGACTCCAGCCTGGCTGGACTTCAGTGTGACTCCACAACACGCCCCGTCCCCAAGAGCTCCCCTCTACACAGCCAGGGGCTGCCTTCTCCAACCAGGGTGATCTCTGGCCTTGGGCGCGCCAGCGATCCCATCCAGGAACTCTATTGCTGGAGGGAGGCTGCCACCACCTGGGGCCTCTCCACCTGTTCACATGGCAAATCCCAGCCACAGCATCTTCCCGACCACCCCCTAGAGGCTTCCTTCTGGGGAGACCCCACACCCAGGCACGTGGAGGTAGGTGGCTGCACATTCATCCACCCTGACGTGCAGAAGCTGCTGGAGACTCTCATCGCCAAGAGAGCACTGATGAAGATGTGGCAGGAGAAAGAAAGGGAACAGGCCGACCACCTGCAGATGACATCACTGGGGAAGGAGTGGGACATCACGACTCTAAATCCCTTCTGGAACGTGTCAACCCAACCACAGCAGCTGCCCCGTCCTCAGCAAGTCTCTGACGCCACAGCCGTGGGGGACCACTTGCAGCAGAAATGCAGCCAGCTTTTCTGGGACCTGCCATCTTTCAATAGCGAGTCCCTGGTAGCCACAGCATGTGTTTCTAGCAAGCCTTCCTCACCGAATGCACACTCTGTATCACTGGATAAAGCCTCCACTCCTCTTCCAGGTGAACCTGAGGTTGAGGCATCCTCACAGCTTTCCCAGGCACCGCCCCAGCCCCACCACATGGCCCAGCCCCAGCCTTTCACTCCAGCCTGGCCCCAGTCCCAGCCCCCGCCTTTGGCTGGGATCCAGACCCAGGCCCACCTCTCACCCCCTGTCCCAAGCCTACCGTGGTCTTCTCCACCCCAGATTAGGGACTGTGGGGCATCTTACCATACAACCCAGGAGAGGACACAGTCTGTCATCCCCGCTGGAAAGGAGAATCTTGAATGGACCTTGAAGAAGGGACCAAAGTGGAAGAGGGTTTTGCCCTCTCTCCTCAAAAAGTCTCCAGCTGTCCTGAGCCAGCCCACTGCCTACCGTCCCCATGAGAGGCCAGCCTCCTGGAGCCCCAAGTCAGCCCCCATCCTTCCCGGGGTTGCCACCAGCCCTGAGCTCCCAGAGCACCGGTGGCAAGGAAGGAGTGCCATCCACCAGGAGCAGTCCTGTGGCCCTCCCAGCAGATTCCAGGCATCTGGGGACCTGCTGCAGCCTGAGGGGGAATTCCCAGGGAGGCCCCAGAGTCAGGCAGAAGACACACAGCAGGCCCTCTTGCCCTCCCAGCCTTCTGAATTTGCAAGGGAGGGCAGGAAGGATGTGCAGAAGACCGGGTTCAGGAGCTCTGGAAGGTTCTCTGGGAAGGGGTGCTTACGGTCCAAACCAGGGCCAGACCCAAGCCAGGATCCAGGCTTAGGAAGGACCTCAGTGAAGTTTCTGGAGGAAGACAAGGAGGAGGCAGAAGGTGACATACAGAGGCCCTGGAAATACCAATCAGTAAGTTCCACACCTGGGGACCCAGACAAGAAGCATCTGGAAAACAAACTGCAAATCCATCTGGCCAGGAAGGTGGGGGAGATCAAAGAGGGCTGGATCCCCGTGCCTGTGCGTCGCTCCTGGCTCTTGATCAAATGTGCTGTTCCCCAGTCTGACACCCACAGGAAACCCGGGAAGCTGGCATCCTGGAGGGGTGGGAAAGCCCACGTGAACACCTCCCAGGAGCTTTCCTTCCTCCAGCCCTGCACCCAGCAGATGCTGGAAGTGCATCTTTTAAGGTTCCGTGTGAGACACAGGTGGGGTCCAGACCTCCAATCCCTGGAGCCCATAAATGTCCGGTCAGGTGAGGCTCAGGCCCCGCCTTTCCCACAATCCACCTTTCCCCCCTGGGCCTTCTGGGAATCTCGGGACAAGTCTGCAGCCAACGTTCCCATTTTCCTGGGAAAACGTCCTCAGAATGGTCTAGAAGACAACAGAACAACACGCAAGTCAGTCCTGACTGTGAGTGGCGCTCTCGCTCCCGCACCACCTGAGCAGGAGGAAGCCCAGAGGCCCCTGAGAGGGTCCCAGTCAGCTGACACCCATGGGCGATCAGAGGCCTTTCCAACTCGACATGAGGACAGGGGGTCTTCTCAGCCCCCCACATGCAGCCTTGTGGGCAGAACCTGGCAGAGCAGGACTGTCCTGGCATCCGGGAAACCCAAACCCAGACTAGCGGGGAGTATGGGTTCCGAAATGGCTGGGAACGAGGCAAGGTTTGAGCGTGACAGCATGTCCCCAGCAGACGTGTGTAGTAGCAGAGCCCTGCAAGAGCTCAGCATAGGGTCCCAGTGGGCAAGGGCCGAAGACGCCCTGGAGGCACTGAAGGTGGGGGAGGAGAAGCCCCCCGCTTGGGACGTCACCGTGGGAGCCAGTGTGAGGGCAAGTTCAGGAAGCGTTCAGGTGGATCTGAGGAGCACGGGGGCTCTGGGGACCACTGGTAACCCCTCAGGGTCTGCAATCTGTGTTGCTCAGGATCCAGAGCAGCTGCGCCTGAACGCGCAGGTGGTCAGTGAGATTGGGCTCCTAGTGCAGGTGGACTCAGAGGAGCAGCCGCCAGGCCGTGCCTCGGGCGTCCTCCTCCAGGATGGCGCCATAGATCTGTGCCTTCCAGGCCGCCATGTGGACATGCTCCCCGCCGCAGACAGGCTGCCCGCTCAGGCCCCTCTGTCCACCTCCCAGAGTGTGTCCAGTAAGAACACGACAGCTTCCCAGGGGCCATGGGCCCTCCTACGGAAGGGAGGGGACAGCCCACGGCAGCGGGAGCCTGGGAGCCCGAAAGCAAAGGCCCCACAGAAAAGTCAGAAGATGCTGGGCTCTGTGGACAAGGGCGAGGCCCGCAGGAGACCCAGACCAGGGGAGCAGGGACAAGGCTCCAAGAGACCAAGGACCTCTGAAGCCAGTGGGAGGAGCCACTCTGCTCACGCCAGGGAAGTAGGAGACAAACAAGAAAGGAAATACAACCAGCCTCAGCCGGAGAAGGGAGAGACGGCACCAGAAAGCCACTTCCGGAGAAAGATCGGTCACCATCCACAGGGTCTACACCCCAGGAAAGCAGGCGCAGGGTGGGAAGACGTCCTGGAGAAAGGCAAGCCTGGGGCAGATGCTGTCCAGAGCCGGGGGTCTGGCCCAGCAAGGCTGTTTACAGACTGCATGGTTGATGAAGCCTGGACCATCTGCAGAGGTGTGAGGAAAATCCTGGTGGACAAACTGGGGCTTCGGTGGGGACGTGGTCCCTCAGAGGTCAGTTGCCACAAAGGTGACCTCCACGCTCAGGAGAATGTGCCTTCCTGTGGCCACAGGGGTCACTGCCACCAGGAACAAAGCAGAGAGATGAGAGCTCTGGCCTGCAGCCCCAAAGCCACCCCCAGGGGCCACCACTGTCCTGTCAAAAACAGGAACATCAGAGACAGAGACAGCAGATGGGCCCCACCTCCCCGGGAGCCTGTGTCCCCAGCTGGCCCCCACCACCACAGGCCACGAGTGGCAAGCGCCTCAGGTGGCCCCATCCGCGGCCGCAGGAACTGAGGTCTACACCAGATGTCTTGCCTCCTGAACCAGAGAAGGCTTCTTGCACGTCTCCTGGGGGAGACAGGGTTCTACTCAAATAAAACTGACACCTACACGTTAAGCCTGTCCTGCCTGGGTGATCACAGCCGCCATGTGTTCCCGACTTTCACAGAGAAGTTCCCAATACACTTGGTTTCCCTGCAGCAGTGGTGGCTTCTGTCTGTGCCATGCTAGGGCACAGGAACGGGCTCCGTGTCCGCTCCTCCTGAGTGCGGCTTCCAGAATGGCTGGGCCTGAAGGAGGCTGGCAGGGACATGGAGGACCCCCTCTTCTCCCTGTCCAGGGAGAAACCGTGTCTGGTTTCCAAGCTGGATCATGACCCAGAGTCTTCAGGACGTGTAAGGACAGCAAACCCTGTGGAGACCCCCCCGGGCTCTGGCTCAGTGCATCCCCGTTCTCACTAAGGTAACTTCTGTGCTGCTGTGGGGCTGGGTCTGCAGGGGCCTCACGGCCTGAGGGGGTGGTGGGCTCCCCTGAGGCTGGAGGAGTGATGGATCCCAGCAGCCTCCCTGCCCCGTGCTAGCCTGGGAATGTGGGGGTGTCCTGTACGGGCCCTGGGTCAGAGGTGGGACAGCTCCTTCCCAGATGTCCTGGTGGGGAAGAGGTGACACCCTCCCCAGACCCCTCCCTGCCTGCTGAGTTCCGGGATGGACCTGGGCCCCGCCAGCACTTGGCTCAGCCTTGGTAACACCCCTGGGTTTGCGTCTGGTGTCCCCTGCCTCACTCTCCAGAGCAGTCTCCTGGGCCACTAGTGTGGGGTGTCTGTTTCAGGAGGCACCCAGGGCTGCTGCCTGCCCCCCTGGCGGGACTCTGTGGTCAGGAACCACAGGAGGGGTCCTTAGGCCCAGGGTGGGAGGTGGGAGAAGAATCCGGGAAGACGAACATAAGTTCGCAAGTGCAGGATCCACAAGCTGCCTACAGCTGTAACCAGGGTCCTCACAGTCCGGTGATCATTACAAGTAAAAGTGGTCAGTGCCACTCCCAGGGCAGAGGGACCCAGAAGGCAAGGGCTGGCCTGGGTGACACAGCACATCTATGGCTCCAAGCCCAGGTGCTGGCAGGGGACACACTGGGCCTCAGAGGATCTGGTCACATGGTTCACAGGGAGAGTCCCCACAGGGCATGGTCCTGGGCTCCTCCGTCCTGGTGCCGAGTCCCTCCTGGCCATCCCCAGGGAAGGCAGGAGCAAAGGCAGGAGCTGGTTCCCCAGAGGGCTCTGCCCAGGGGCCTTCTGCCCAGGGAGAGCTCTGCACCTGCAGGGGCTGTGGAGGCTGAGGACAAGGGGACAGGCCTGTACCCAGGCGTGGAGGGACCCATGCTGGAGACCTGTTTGGAAAAGGCCCTGGTGTCACTTTGGGCGCCCAGGCTACTGCTGGAGCCAAGTCCTGTCTGGGGTGGTGACCTGGGCAGCTCCAGTGTGGGCCCAACATCTATGGGACCCCGGATCCTGGGACCTGCAGCAGAGGAGCGCAGAGACCCCCATGTACACCCCACACTCAAAGATTCCCACATTCATAGAGATTCCAGAGATTCCCCATAGTGACCCCCAGAGACCCCAACAGAGAATCTGACTGAGATCCCCCCATGAAGACACCCCAGAGGGACCTCCCCACAGAAATCCCTGACAGACTCACACAGAGGCCCTTCCAAACCAACACGGAGACCCCCACGGTGACTCTAACAGAGACCTGCACAGAGAAAATATATCAAGGTCACTTTGCCACCCCCTAAAATCCCAAGCAC
>NW_012116055.1:92339-96709 GCF_000951035.1 Colobus angolensis palliatus
ATAACAGAGGACCTGGGGATGGGGTGATAAGAGAGTATTTGGAAACATTCTGTACTTTCTGCTCATTTATCCATTAAACTAAAACTGCTCTAAAAAAAAAAAAAAAAAAAAAAAGATTCCCTGAGAAGCCGAACAACAGAAAAGCCTCCTCTATCGGCACCAGCGTCCAACTCAGAGCGACGCCCCCACCCGCTGGCAGACCCTTCCCCAGATCACCCAGTCCCAACCCCCATGCTGATAGAAAGGTGTAAGCGTTCCTGATAGTAGCCGTGGGAGTTTCTCTGACGCTGTGCTTCTGAGGCCGCCCTCAGCCCCCCAGGCCAGGCTCCCCTCACTGCCTGGGGAATCCGCCCGGCTTGTCTGGGTTGGTCTTGCTCACGGGGCTCCTCCTGCAGGCCTTGTGCTGGAGCACACGGAACAGGAAGGATCTCGGCTTGGACACAACTTCCCCAGAAAACCTTGGACTCCCCTGTGAGGCCAGGCTGCCTGTGCTGGGTTCCCCACCCTGGCCCTTTTCCCCTGTGACAGCCTCTGCAGGCCTGGACATGTTTCTCCCAGAACCCTGAAAGCTTCTGGTGGGCCCGGTGAGGAGGGAGGCGCGCCTGACAACACTCCCGGTACTGTCCTCTGTTAGAAATTATTTCATAAAATCTTAGTTAACGGGCACAGGCATCAATGCTTCCTTATCTGCCTCATACATAAGTTGCATCACTAAAATCATATTTTCATAAAGGGTCTTAACTCTTTCCAGTAGCCAATATAATGTGTCAAGGAAAATCTGTAAAAATAAAATGGCATTGATAGTTCAAATTTAGTGGTATAAAGAAATTTTCAAATTCAAATTATTCCATCTAAGTTACTTATTTTATAGGTTAAATATGAATATTCTAGTAAGTTTTTTGATTCTTCAAAGTAAACTTCTGACGTTTAGAGAATACAAACTAAAAAGCAATTTTGCTTTAAAACATTCTTTCTAATGTGCCACAAATTCGTTTTAAAAAACTATTACCAAAGAGGATATATTTTTAAGTAATTTAAATATACAACTTGCAACTGACACACATACTGTAAATCCACTCTTCTACAAATGAGGAGCAGCTGTATGTTTACCTTAACATCCAAAATGCTGAATCTATACAACGGGTTGCTTATTTACAACCACATGTAAAATAGGTTATTAAAATAATTCAGTATGCGTATTTGTTCTGTTGGAAAAGTTTTTTAATTATTGAAAAGAATTGAAAATCTTCCAAAACATCATCTGTTTGAAAGGTGTTAGAAAAGAGAGGGTAGAAAAACAGGACTACATTCTTATTGCCTAATGGTTTAACCTCAGTTGTAAATACACACATATTACACATATCTATGTGTGTATATGTATGCACATGTCTGTATCTGCATACATACATATGTGTGTGTTGTAACATCATTCGATTAATATCATCCATTCTATTTTTTTGCTGGAATACACTGTTTTTATTATTCTACAGAGCAGGGCACATCACAATTAATCTCTAGACTTGAAGCCCAAGTAACTATTCTCTCTCCAGCAGTTTCTGCCAGTTCTTGGGTTTGGAAATTTCCTCCCTGCTCACCTCCACTGGCAGCATGTCTATCTCACCTAAGGCCCCCTGGTTCCACTCCTAATGCTCCGAAAATGTGATGAGCATAAAGAGAGTTTTCCTCTCAGGAAAACAATAATGGCTCGATCACTGGTTCATAAAGAAAGAGTAATCTATTTCATTTGTCTATTAACCCGGAAAAGCATATTGAATATTTTTCTTTTTTAGAATAAGTACAGGTACACATTGGTCTTTTACTGAAAATAAAAAAAATCATTAAAAGGTACATATAAGTAAGAACAAAGTACTTTTATCTAGCCCTAGATCCCAATAATTTTTTTAGAACTGTCTTTTCCTAAAAGGTTTACAGTAAAATCTTTTATATTTAAGTTTGCAAACCATTTCAAGTTAATTAGTGTATAAAGTGTGAGGTTTATACTGAGATTTTGAGCTTATAAATGTTTATTTTCTCCAGTAACATTTATTAAAATGACCAGCCTTCCTCCTTCAATTGCTTTTGTACCATTGTCAAAATGAGTTGGGCATATTTGCTTGGGTCATTTTCTGAGTTCTTTATTCTGTTTGGCTGACTTATGTGTCCATCTCTCCACCAATATCATGTGCCTTTTCATATAAACTTAAAATAGGTTTATCTATATGCGTAAAAAATATGTAGCTGGGGTTTTGATATGAATGTCATTAAGTCTACCCATCCATTTGAAGAGAGTTGATATCTTTGCTATCTTGAGTCTTCCAAACCATTAATAAGGTATGTGTGAATTTATTTAGTTCTTCTCTCAATTCTTTCACGCGCATTTTGTAATTTTTGCCATCTTGATTCTGCATGTCTTGTCAGATTTATGCCTAAGTGTTTTCTTTAGAGCAATTGTAAAGGTATTTTCAGTTTCCACACACTCATTAGTTCATAGAAATATGATGAATTTTGGAGGATGAATCATTTATCCTGTGAACTTGCTCAATATTACTATTTCTACAAGACTTTTTTAGTTTCTCTGAGACATTACGAAGACAATCGTGTAATCTGCAATAGAGGCCGTTTTCCTTCTTTTTTTTTCAGTCAGTATGCCTTACTTGTTTGTTGCCCAACTGTGCTGACTAGAACTTTCGGAAGTGGAGGTGGCAAGAAAAGGACTTTTAAATGGAAAAGTGAAGAGGCTGTGGGAGCAGGATGATCACTCAGTACTGGTGGAGGCCTCAGGTGCAGCTTTTGAGGCAATGTGGCAGTGACTCCAACTGATCTACCAGTCCTGACCTTTACCTGACGATGTCTAATCATTGAGGGAGGGAGGGAGAGAGACGGGAGGGAGAAGATATAAGAACAATCAGCAAGAGTGGAAAGGAAATAAAGTGAATCTGAGGTATTTGCGAAGGAGGCAGAATGATGTTTAGGGAGACACCAGATTATGGGAAGAGTGGCTAGGGTTTGCTTCTTGGATGTGAATTATTCGGCAAAAAGTTCTGCCAGGGCACGGGAGAAAGTCAGGAGAGAGATGAGCAGCAACAGAACTGAGGATACCAGTTGCCAAGGAAAGTATCTGTGCAGGTCCCCATGGTAGGGCAAAGACTTCCATAATCATATGCACCAAAGGCTGAGGTAGAAAAGGCCTGGGAACATGGTCCATGTGCCAGCCCACAATAGGTCACAAACAGAAGCAAAGAGGGGTAGGGGCTGGAGGGAGCTGGGGCTGGGGAAATTCTGTGCAGGATGGAACCTGTAAGAGAAATGAAGGAGTCCCAGGGCCACCCAGTGACCCACACAGAGGAGCCAGCACTGGATGCTGCTGAATCTGGGGATCTCAGGCTAAGGAAGGGGACCACAGACACGTGCCTGATTGCAGGAGCCCACAGGCCCTCCCTGCCCTCTGCTAATGAGCAATGGGCCCTTTCATACACCAGGAGGAAGGAGAGGAAGAACCAAGAGTCGGAGAAGATTCCCTCAGGAGCATCAAGAATAAGGGGGAAAGTGATTAGATCTGGCAGAAAAGCTCTCTGAAGGAGACAGCATTTTAAAACTGAAAGTGACTAAAGAACCAAAATGAAGCTAAAATATAAAATTGATTCCTCTTAGCAGAGAGAGAGGCAAGAAAATTTCATTTTCTGAACACATCTTGACTTTGTATTTTTAATTTTCCTGTTCATACCTCTTTCACCCAGTGGTAGAAGGTGACACAGGCCCATGTAATCACATTCCCCTCATCCCAGAGCAGAGGCAGCCCAGACAGGGGTTTTCCTCCCACAGTGGGACAGGCAGAGATCTTTTTGGCAGCCCAAAGAACAATGGGCAAGGGGCACGCTGCCCTGCGGAACCTGATGCCTCCAGGTTCCCTTTCACCTGCACTGATGACAAAAGCTGGCACTAGATGTCCGAGAGCCAGTAAGGAAGGCGCTCTCGTCCCATGTGCTGGTACCTCTTGTTGACACCCAGAGTCCCAGGGAAGTGCACTACACCAGCGTGGACCAAGGGAAGGACACGGACAAGAACAGCACTGCAGGAGCTTTGAAAACTCTATTGTCATTAGAACCACAGCCCACATGCCGGGCGTGGTGCTTCACGCCTGTAATCCCAGCACTTTGGGAGGCTGAGGTGAGCGGATTACCTGAGGTCAGGAGTTTGAGACCAGCCTGACCAACAGGGAGAAACCCTGTCTCTACTAAAAATACAAAATTAGCCAGGCGTGGTGGTGCATGCCTGTAATCCCAGCTACTTGGGAGGCTGAGGCAGGAGAATCACTTGAACCTGGGAGGTAGAGGTTGCAATGAGCTGAGATTGTGCCACTGCACTCCAGC
>NW_012116055.1:96759-109832 GCF_000951035.1 Colobus angolensis palliatus
GGCGTGGTGGTGCATGCCTGTAATCCCAGCTACTTGGGAGGCTGAGGCAGGAGAATCACTTGAACCTGGGAGGTAGAGGTTGCAGTGAACCAAGATCACGCCATTGCACTCCAGCCTGGGGAACAAGAGTGAAACTCAGTCTCCAAACAAAAACAAAAACAAACAAACAAACAAGACACAAAAGAACCACAGCCCACAGAAGCAGGAACAGGACCTATGCACTAAACCTAAACAGGGTGACTGCTAGAAGAGGAGATATAGGTAGAATCTAAAGTCTCCTCACTTAATATCCAAATGTTTAGGATACAATTAAAACTCACTTGTCATACCAAGAACCAGGAAATGTCTAATGGAATGAGAAAAGACAATCAACAGATGCCAATACCAGGGTGAATCAAAGTTGGAACTATCTCACAAAAACTTTAAAGTAGCCACCATACAAAAATCATTCAAAAGAGCAATTACAAATATGCTTTGCACATGAAGAAATAAATGAAGTCTCACTAAAGAAATAAAAGATATAAAAAGGAACCAAATGAAAACTATAGAATTGAAAAGTACAATAGTTGAAAAAAGAGACTTATTGGATGGGTGCAATGGCAGAATGAATGACAGAAGAAAAAAATCAATGAACCTGAAGATAAAACAACAAAAATTACTCAATCTGAACAACAGAGAGAAAAAGACGTAAAAAAAAAAACCAGAGTTTTCAGGACCTGTGAGACTATAACAAAAGATCTAACATTAGTAAGCAGACAAAGAGAACAGGGCTGAATAAATTTGCAAAGAAATAATGGGCCAGGCACAATGGCTCATGCCTGTAATCCCAGCACTTAGGGAGGCCAAGGCAGGCAGATTACCTGAGGTCAGGAGTTCAAGACCAACCTGGCCAACATGGTGATAACCCTATCTCTACAAAAAATACAGAAATTAGCTGGGCGTGGTGGTGTGTGCCTGTAGTCCTAGCTACTTGGGAGGCTGAGGCAGGAGGATCGCTTGAACTTGGGAGGCAGAGGTTGCAGTGAACCAAGACTGTGCCACTGCATTCCAGTCTTGTGATAGACTCCATCTCAAAAAAAAAAAAAAAAAAAAAGAGAGAGAGAGAAAAGAAATAATTGGTGAAGACTATCTAAACATGGCAAAAGAACTAAGCTTATAGACTAAATTACCTAAGTGAACCCTAAGTAAGATAAACCCAAGAAAACCCATGCCAAAGCATGTCATAATTAAATGAAAGGCAAAGAAACAATATCTTGAAAATAGTCATCTGGAACCATGATACCAGAAGGAAGTAGAAACAATTTTTCAAGTACTGGAAGAAAAAAACTGTTTTTTGTGAGTTGTATGTTTGGTGAAATTATCCTTCAGGAATGACGAGGAAATAAAGACGTGTTCAGATGAAGGTAATATAAGAGAATTTGTGGCTAGCAGACTGACTCTTAAGGAATGGCTAAAGGAAATTCTATAAACAGAAAGGAAATGACAACAGAAGAATTGGAAATCAGTAAGGAAAGAATAACAGAATGGACAAAAACAGGAGCAAATAGACGATCTTCCTTGTGAGTGTCTAAATCATATTTCATGGGTGAAACAAAAAATATAACACTATCCGATGTGGTGTTTAATGTATGTAGAGGAAATACTTAGACAGTTAAACTTAAAAACTGGGCAAGATAAACTAAGAAGCAAGGTGTCTACAGTTCACCTGAAGTGGTAACACTTTGTGTAACAGTAGACTGTCACAATTTATGTATAAATACTGTAATGCCTAGAGAAACCACTAAGAAAACTATCCAGAGCAATATGCTAAAAAATCACATATATATTTATATATCTCATTAAAATAAAGAAAATGTTGGCTGGGTGTGGTTGCGTGCGGTGGCTCACACCTGTAATCCCAGCACTCTGGGAGGTGAGGGGGGCAGATCACCTGAGTTCAGGAGTTCCAGACCAGCCTGGCCAAAATGGTGAAATCCCATCTCTAATTTAAAAGAATACAAGAATTAGCCAGTCATGGTGGTGGGCACCTATAATCCCAGCTACTCGGGAGGCCGAGACACGAGAATCACTTGAACCTGGTTAGGGAGCAGTTGCAGTGAGCTGAGACGGTGCCACTGCACTCCAGCCTAGGTGACAGAGTGAGACTGTAAGAAAAAAAAGAAGTTAAAGAGAAACAGGAATAAGAAACAGAGAGAACAAACAGAAAAAAAAAAGATAGTAAAATGAAAGGCTTTAGCCTTAATATTTTAATAATTATTTCAAATGAAATGGTCTAAATTCACTAAATAGATATTGGGTTAGAAAAACCACAACTTAACTGTATGTTGCCTACAGGAAACTCAACTGAAAAGCAATGACATAGGTAGGTTTAAAAAATTATGTAAAATGATAATGCAAACATTCATTTTAAAAAAGTAGCCATGGCTATATTAATATCAGATAAAGTAGACTTCCAAGCACAGAAAAACACTAGGGACAAAGGAATATCACTTAATGATAAAAGGATTAATACACGAAGAAGACCTAACTGTGCATGCACCAAACAACAGAGCATCAAAACACTGAAGCAAAATTGATGGAGCTGAAGAGAGAAAAAGACACACACAGTTAAGAGTATGTTCTCTGATCACAAAATATCAACTAAGAAATTGGTAATAGAAAGTCAATAAAAATATTCCCAAACTTGTATATTAAACATCACAATTCTAAATAATCCATGGGGCAATAAAAACTTTCAAATAAAAATTTAAAATACAGAGAAGAAGAAGAAAAATGAAAATATCATGCATTAAATTTTGTGGAATACAGCGAAAGCAGTACTGAGAAGGAAATTTAAGCATGAACTGCTTATGTTTAAAAGAGAAAAGATCTCAAAGTAGTGATCTTAAGTGATCTTAAGTTCTTACTTAAGAAGAAGGTAGAAAAAGAAAACCTAAATTAAATCCAAACAAGCAGAAAGAGGAAATAAGAGCAAAAATCAAAGAAGTTAATACAGGAAAACAATAGAGAAAATCAGTGAAACAAAAGCTAGATCATTAAAAAAAAAATAAGTAATTGAAAAACCTCTAAGAAGGCTGATAACAGTGGAGATAATATGCAAATCTCCAGTGTCAGAACAAGATGGAATATCACTATATCTGTTGTAGTCATTAAAGAGAAAGTAAGGGACTACTATGAACAAGTTTACGCCCCTACATTCAAGAATATAGAAAATCAGACTAATTCCTTGAAAAGCACAAACTATCAAAATGCAACCGAGATAAAATAGATCACCTGAATAGTCATATAACAATTAAAGAAATTTAATTTATAGCTAAAACACCTGTGAGGAAGTTTCCAGGCCCAGACAGTTTCACTGGCGAATTCTACCAAACATTTAAAGAAGAATTAAAACCAATTTTACACAATGTCTTCCAGAAAAATAGAAGAGAAAACCCTTCCCCACTCTTTGTGTAAGGCAAGTATCACCCTGATACCAAAATTAGACAAAGACAGAAGAAAGAAGAGAGGAAAGACAGAAAGAGAGCAAGGGAAGGGAGGAAGGGAAGGAAGGAAGAGAGGGAGAAAAGGAGGGAGGGAGGCAGGGAGGGAGGGAGGAAGGAAGGAAGGATCCATATCTCTTATGAACTTAGACATAAAAATCATCAAATTACTCACAAATTTAATCCAACAATGAAAAGAATTACATGTTGTGATCAATTAGGATTTATTTCAGGTATGTAAAGTCAATTTGATATGCAAAAATCAATCAACATATCACTAGGCTAAAAAACAAAAAGGTTTTATGAGCATATCAACTGACACCAAGAAAGTCTTTGACAAAATCCAGCATCCACTTATGATGAAAATTTGCAAGACACTAATACTAGAAAGGAACTTTCTGAACTTGACAAAAAGCATTTTCCCAAAGAATTACAGCTAACATCATAGTTAATAGTGAAGAACCAAATGCCCTTCCCTAAGATCAGGAGCAAGTCAAAGATGTCCAAACTCACTACTCATAGTCAGCATAATACTGGAAGTTCTAGCAAGTACAACATGGCAAGAAAAAGAATTAAAAGGTATAGAGATTGGAAAAAAGAAATAAAACTGTTCCTATTGACAGATGACATGATCATCTACACATAGAATCTCGAAGAATTTTCCTCAACAAACCTCTTATACTAACAAGAGAGTCCAGCACATTTGCACAATACAAGATTAACACACAAAAATCAACTACATTTTTATATACTAGCAACAAACATGTGGAAACTAAAATTAAAAACACAATGCCCTTTACAATTGTACCCTCCCTAATGAAATAGGTATAAGTCTGAAAAAACATGTACAGAATCTACATACTGAATGTTGCAAAAATGCTGACAAAAAAAATTAAAGAAGACGTAGTTAAATGCAAAGACATATTGTGTTCATGGATTGGAAGACCCAGCATAGTAAAGACATCAATTCTCCACAAACTGATTTGAGGATATAACAAAATGTCTATCAAAATCTCAGCAGTTTTTCTTTTTTCTTTCTTTTCTTTCTTTCTTTCTTTTTTTTTTTTTTCTTTCTTTTTTTTGAAATGGAGTCTTGCTCTTTTGCCCAGGCTGGAGTGCAATGGTGCAATCTCAGCTCACTGCAATCTCTGCCTCCTGGGTTCAAGCAATTCTCATGCCTCAGCCTCCCAAGTAGCTGGGATTACAGGCACCTGCCACCACACCTGGCTAATTTTTGTAATTTTATTAGAGACAGGGGTTTCACCATGTTGGCCAGGCTGGTCTCGAACTCCTGACCTCAAGTGATCCACCTGCCTTGGCCTCCCAAAGTGCTGCGATTGCAGGCATGAGCCACCGTGCCTGGCCTCAGCAGGTTTTCATACTGAGGCAGGAGGACATAGAGAAGCACGTTCTAAATGTATATGGAAAGGCAAAGGACCTAGAATAGCTAAAACATTTTGAAAAAGAACTAGAAAATGGAGCTGGGTGCAGTGGTGCATACCTGGAGTCCCAGCTACTCAGGAGGCTGAGGTAGGAGAATCAGTTGAGCCCAGTTCAAACACAGCCAGGCAACATAGCAAGACCCTATCTCTAAATAAGTAAATAAATAAATGGAGTGGAAGAAATCACTCTACCTGATGTTAAACTTACTATGGCTACAGCTGTTAAGACTGTGATATTGGTGAAGGTATAGACACGTAGATTAACAGAACGGAATACAAAACCCACACAGCCATGCCTATCTGATTTTTCACAAAGTGCAAAAAGTAACTAAATGGAGGAAGGATCACCTTTCAACAAATGATGCTGAAACAATGGGACACCCACAGGAAAAAGAATGGACCCAAACCTCACATCTTATGCAAACATTCACTGAAAATGGATCACAGACATAGACATGAAAGGTAAAATTATAAAGCCTTTAGGAAAAATAAATAGGAGAAATCATCTGGATTTCGGGTTAGGTAAAGAATTCTTGCACTTGGGCCCCAAAGCACAATACATAAAAGGGAAAATTATAAATGGGACATCATCAACATTTTACACTTTTGTTCTGCAAAAGCATAAAAAAACAAACAATGCAATTAGAAAATGGGCAAGGCTGGGTGCTGTGGCTCACATCTATAATCCTAGAGCTTTGGGAGGCTGAGGCGAGAGGATCACTTGAGCCAGGAGTTTGAGACCAGCCTGGGCAACATAGTGAGATGCCGTCTCCACAGAAAAAGAAAAAAAAATTAATCGGCGGGGAATGGAGGCACACACCTGTGGTCCCAGCTACTTAGGAGGGTGAGGCGGGAGGATCAGTTGAGCCTGGGAGGTCAAAGTTGCAGTGAGCCCTGCCACTGCACTTCAGCCTGAGTGACACAGTGAGATGTAAGAAAAGAAAGAAAAGGAAGGAAGGAAAGAAGGAAGGAAGGGAGGGAGGGAGGGAAGAAAGGAGAGAATGAAAGAAAGAGGAAGAAAGGGAGAGAGAAAGAGAAAAAAGAGAGAAGAGAAAGAGGAAAGAAAATAAAGAAATTGGGCAAAAGGCAATGAATAGACATTTTTCCAATGGCCTATGTGTCTGGCAAATAAGCACATGAAAAGATGTTTATCACTCTCCTTTAGGCAAATTACGACCGTACTGACATATCATCAGACACCTATCAGAACAGCTTTAAAAAGCAGTGATCCATCAAATGCTGGGGAGATTGCAGAGAAACTGGATCTCTCATATTAGTATGAATGTAAAACGGTACAGCCACTCTGGAACATAGCTCGATAGTTTCTTTTCAAACTAAGAAATGCACATAAGATATGATCAGTAATTGCACCACTGGTCCTGTGTCCCAGAGAAGTGAAAGCCTATGTCCACAACAAAATACATACGCACAGGTTTACAGCAGCTTTATTTGCAGTAGCCCAAAACTGGAAACAATCCGAATGTCCTTCAATGGATGAATGGTTAAACAAGGTGTGGGAACTTTCACACCATGGACTACTACTCACCAATAAAAAGGAATTCAGGGCTGGGCACAGTGACTCACACCTGTAATCTCAGCACTTTGGGAAGCTGAGGCAGGCAGATCATGAGGTTAAGAGTTTGAGACCAGCCTGGCCAATATGGTAAAACCCCATCTCTACTAAAAAATACAAAAATTAGCTGGGCGTGGTGGTGGGCACCTGTAGTCCCAGCTACTCAGGAGGCTGAGGCAGGAGAATCGCTTGAACCCAGGAGGCGGAGGTTGCAGTGAGCCGAGATCGCACCACTACACTCCGGCCTAGCAAGAGAGTGAGACTCAGTCTCAAAAAAAAAAAAAAAAAGGGAATCAACTACTGATATGGCAACAACTTGGATGCATCTCAAAGGAACTATGCAGAATGAAAAAAGCCAGTCTCAAAGGTCACATACAGTATGATTCCATGTATAAGTCATCTTGTAATAGTGACATTATAGAGATGGAGAGTGGATTATGATTATTGGTTGCCAGGGGTTAGAGATGGGAGGCAGGATGGGCAGACCTCTTATGTCTTTTCCCCCTAGCTGCTCTGAGCCCACATGAGCACTTTCTTTTAATTCCCCAAGACAGGTCTAAGTTCACAGCACATGAATGACGTGCTGTTTCCCAGGGGGAAGGACAGGAGAATCCGTATTGCACACTACAGTTCAGAAGCCTCATCGCAATCCTTCTCATTGGCTCCATGTTTCTTCCCACAGTTCTATCAGTTTTCTCATCTCTTTTCTCCTCACCTCCACCCAGCATAACCTCTAAAATGCACGTCATTGCCCATGGACACACGGGAACTCAATTCTTGCCTGTACTTTTCACACCCTACTCAGCAAAACAAAAGCGAGCAGCTTCTAAATGGCTGCCGTTTATGATTTCAGGCATACTTGGGTAGGTAGGGATCATGCTTATTCGGGGTTGTCAGGAAGGTCTCAGTGCATCTACTTATTATGATTATTATTACATGAATATATCCCCTTCTAGCCCATATGCATCTTGAGTGCAGAGACTCTCTTATTCAACTTTTTATCACTCTCTTCTAAAAATCTCGAGTGCTTAGCACAGTGCCTGAAAACAGCAGCTTAAAATATTTGCCATGGGAACAAACGATTAAGTGAATGAACACTATAAGGCACGTGTGACTTACCTTCCTTCCTTCCTTCCTTCCTTCTCTTCTTCCTTCCTTCTCTCCTTCCTTCCTTCTCTTCTTCCTTCCTTCTCTCCTTCCTTCCTTCTCTTCTTCCTTCCTTCTCTCCTTCCTTCTCTCCTTCCTTTTTTCTTTCTTTTCCCCCTTTCTTCATTTCTCCTTTTCTTTTGACTTTGGTCCAACATATCGTTTCAGTGCCTAAAAGATGTTGACCAACCATGGCCCACTTTGCCTGTTTTTGTAAATAAAATTTTATTGAAACATAGTGACACTCATTCATTTATGTATTGTCTGTAGTGTGTTCATACAATAGAAGAGTTGAATAGCTGTGATTGACAGTAGAGTCCACAAAACCCAAAATATTTACTATCAACTCTTTTACTTTTATAGAAAAAGTTTGCCAATCCCTGCTTTTCAGGGATTGGTTGATGAGAAATTTTATATTCCATTCCCGAGTGATAACTCAAGTACAAAACTCATTATCTCATAAAGATGGTTTACATTATTTTTCCTACTGTGCCCAGAATATCAATCATTCATATAGTTTGAGTTAAGATGAATCATCCACATCATCTATTCTGTCTCCCTTGTTTGCAGCTAAGGAAAATAAAGTCTGTATGGAAAGACTTTCATGAAACCTTCCCCAAAATCATCTTACCTGCTTTTCATGTAGTCCAACTTCAAGCCTGCATGAATTAGTAGTAATTCCTAGTGAGTCTTACTAGTAATTCCAAACACTAAATTCGGGGCAACAATTCTACCCATGCATTTGGATGGAACATTTGTACTCAGTGGGAAAGCTAAGGCACAACCCAAACAACTCGAAATTTGCCTCTGAACATTCTGGCCTCCGGAACATACCATGGCTTCCTACTTCAAAGAGAAGGAAAGGACCACTAATGATTCCTTGTCCCACCATTATTTTATATTTTATTATTTCTAATCAATAAGATTCTATTGGTAATTTTAAGAAAGTTTTAGATACTCATGAGAAGCAGTTGTATTAAATGCAGCCTGTGATACTTCTGCAGCATATTTTTTATTAATGGACATTACTTTTAGGTCAGTTTTAGGTTTATAGAAAGATGAGCAGGAAGTAAATAGAGCCCACTCTTTCCACCCCACCCCAACTAGCAGTTTCCCCTATTGTTAACACCTTGCTTTGGAACGGCACATTTGTTTCCACTGGTGAACCAATATTGATGCATTACTATTAACTAAAGTCCATCATTAACATTAGGGTTCACTCTTGTGTTGTACATTCTACGACCAAACGCATAATACCATGTGTCATCATTATAATACCACATAGAATAGTTTCGGCCGGGTGCAGCGTCTCACGCCTGTAATCCCAGCACTTTGGGAAGTCGAGGCGGGTGGATCACAAGGTCAGGAGGTCGAGACCATCCTAGCTAATACGGTGAAACCCCGTCTCCACTAAAAATACAAAAAAAAATTAGCCGGGCATGGTGGTGGGCGCCTGGAGTCCCAGCTACTCGGGAGGCTGTGGCAGGAGAATGGTGTGAATCCAGGAGGCGGAGCTTGCAGTGAGCCGAGATTGCGCCACTGCACTCCAGCCTGGGAGACGAGTGAGACTCCACCTCAAAAAAAAAAAGAATAGTTTCACCGCTTTCAAAATCCCATGTGCTCCCCCTTATTCATCCCTTTCCTCTTCCTCCTGTGCTTCCCAAATCCCTTTATATCATTGATCTATAGTTTTGCCACTTCCAAAATGTCATATAGTTGAAACCATACATTACATAGCCTTTTCACATTGGCTTATTTCACTTAACAGTAGGCATTCGTGTGTAGGTTGGGTAGACATAAGTTTTGAACTCATAGGGTAAATACCAAGGAGTGTGGTTGCCTGATGTATGGGAAGAATATGTTTAACTTTGTAAAAACACTGCCAAATTTTCTCCCAAAGTAGCTGTATCATTTTGCTTTCCCACTAGTAGTGAATGAGAGTACCTGTTACTCCACATCTTTACTGGCATTTGGTATCATCAGTATTTTAGATTTTAGTTATTCTAATAGGGGTCTCCTTATTGCTCGAATTTGTGTTTCCCTGATGTGTTAGGCTGCATTTGCATCACTATAAAGAAATATCTGAAGCTGGGCAATTTATAAAGAAGAGGGGTTTAATTGGCTCACAGTTCTACGTGCTGCACAGTAAGCATGGCACTGGTACCTGCCCCTGTTAGGGCCTCAGGAAGTTTACAGTCACGGTGGAAGGAGAAGGAGGAACAGGGGCATCACATGGTGAGAGTGGGAGCAGAAGAGAGAGTGGGGAGGGGCTACACTCTTTAAACAACCAGATCTCATGTGAACAGAGTAAGAACTCACTCATTATTGTGAGGACAGCACCAAGACATCCATGAAGGATCCTCCCCCATGACCCAAACACTCCCCACCAGGCCCCACCATCAGCATTAGGGATTACAGGGATTACATTTCAACATGAGATTTGGAGAGGACAAGCATCCAAGCTATATTACCTAATAGCATATGATGTTGAGCATATTTTCCTATGCTTGCTTTTAAGCTATATATCTTCTTTGGTGAGGTGTCTGTTCAGATGGTTTGTCAATTTAATCGAGCTGTTTTTTTTTTAATTGTGAATTTTTAAAGAGTTATTTGCATATTTTGGATACACATCCTTTACCAATAGTGTTTTGCAAAGATTTTCTCCTAGTCTGTGACTTGTCTTTTCATTGTTTTAACAGTATTTTTCACAGATAAGAAGATTCTAATTTTTTTTTTTTTTTTTTTTTTGAGACGGAGTCTCGCTCTGTTGCCAGGCTGGAGTACAGTGGTGCAATCTTGGCTCACTGCAACCTCCCCCTCCTGGGTTCAAGTGATTCTCCTGCCTCAGCCTCCTGAGTAGCTGGGACTACAGGTGCATGCCACCATGCCCAGGTAATTTTTGTATTTTTAGTAGAGATGTGATTTCATCATGTTGGCCAGGATGATCTCAATCTCCTGACCTTGTGATCTGCCACCCTGGCCTCCCAAAGTGCTGGGATTACAGGCGTGAGCCACTATGCCCAGCCCAGAAGATTCTAATTTTAATGAAGTCCCACTTAACACTTTTTTTCGTGGATCATGTTTTTAGCACCATATCTTAAAACTCATTACCAAAATGAAGGTCGTCTAGATTTTTCCTTATGTTACCTTTTACATGTTTTATAGTTTTGCGTTTTACATTTAGATCTATGATTTTTTTTTGAACTAACTTTTGCGAAAGATGTAATGTCGTGTCTAGATTCTTTCTTTTTCTTTTTCAAAAGGAACTCCAGTTCCAGCACCATTTGTTAAAACATTTGTTAAAAAGACTATCT
Organism: Colobus angolensis palliatus; assembly: GCF_000951035.1. Lineage (NCBI taxonomy): Eukaryota > Metazoa > Chordata > Mammalia > Primates > Cercopithecidae > Colobus > Colobus angolensis. Next base: position 107,717 of record NW_012116055.1, read on the forward strand.
TTTCCCTTTCTCCATTGAATTGGTTTTACCCCTTTGTCAAAGATCAGTTGGCTATATTTGTATGAGTTGATTTCTGAATACTCTATGCTGTTTCTTTGATCTGTCTATTCTTTCACCAATGCCACACTATTTTGATTGTAGCTTTATAGAAAGACTTGAAGTCAAGGAAAGTCCGTCTTCTTTGTTCTTCTTCAATATTGTTTCGACTATAGCATCTTTTTGCCTTTTCATGTAAACCTTAGAATCAGTTTGCAGATATCCGCAAAGTAGCTTTCTAGGATTGCACTGAATCTATGGATCAATTGGGATGAACTGACACATAAAAAGATTGAGTCTTCTTATCCATTCATATAGTTTGTCTTTCCATTTATTTAGATCTCCTTTGATTTATTTCATCAGAGATTTGTAGTTTTTTTCACATACCTTTTTTACTTCTTTTGTTAGCATAATACATATTTCTCCCTCTCTCTTTTGGTAATAATATTAATGGTGTTGTATTTTGATTTCAAATTCCAATTGTTCATGGCTGGTATATAGGAAAGGAATTCACTTTCACGTATGAAGCTTGTATCCTGCAACCTTGCTATAATCTAGAACTAATTTGTTCTAGATTTGTTTGTTTTGCCAGTTCTTTGGGATTTTCTACATGGACAATCATGTCATCTGTGAACAAAGACAATTTTATTTTCTCCTTCATGATTCATGTACTTTTTATTTCCTTTTTTTTCTTAATGTCTACAGTGTATTTTCAAAGCAATATATAACTACAAATATGATTACAGACAACAAGGTGCATCCTTTAAGCCAAGGTCTATAGTATTTTAATTATAAGTTTTAAATGCATTTTCTAAACACTAGATAAAGTTCTTAAAAACAGGGAATTTCTTTGAATGTATTTCCATAGTCTATCACAGAGTCTGTACATGGTAAGCACTCAATGAGTATGTAGTGGGAATGACTGTAAGATGTAATTTTAAAACTTAACATCTATGTCTGAGTTTAAGCAGAAAATAGAATTCACATCACATGCTTCAAATGAAGAGACTTTAACACAGTGGACTCTCAACCATGACTGCCATTAGAACCAAAATTCCCCCCGTCTGAGAGTGAGACATGGGCTTCTCAGGTCATTCCAATGGCCAGCAATAGTAAAAATCAGTAATAAAAGGGCTACTTGTAGACGTGTAGACAAGATTAAGAAAATCAAAAAGGGATGTTGAGGCACTTGCTTTATAAATGAAGAAACTGAAGCTGAGTGAGGAAAAGTAACTAGCTGAAGGTCATCAAGGTAGTTCATGGCTGAGATGGGCTTAAAGCCTAGGGATGTCTAATTCTATACTATATGCTGCGTTCCAAATGAGTTTTTCTCTGGAACAAAATGTAATGTTTGATCAAGCCTGAAGTAAAAAACACTTTCAAAGTAAACATAAGATGCTCGTTTACTTAAAACCACATCAAATAGATTAAGATCAAAGGTTCCCTTGTGTTCTCAAAAGAATTAGCACCTGAAATAAAACCCATCTAGTTTTTGTGATTAATATAAGACATGTGATGCTCTCTCCTTTTCTCTCCATCTTGCAGATAAAATCATGTCAGGATTTTTCTGGAAAGAGAATGATGAGAAGCCAGAATGACAGATATTATATCTGCTAATGTGTGGTCTGGGAGATAGGACACCTGGCAGGGGAGTGGGTTAGGAGGGCAGAGAAGATGTTGACCTCTGATTAGAGCAAATGCCCAGACTTGGATTTCAAAAGCTCTTTCCCTTCCAATGTTGCTGTGCGTAGATCCTAGCTTTGCCTCTGAACTAAGAACTTTATGCAAACATATTTTCAATTGATCTGGCACTTATTGTTGACTAGGTTATAAACCACTTAAAGCTTCTTTTTTTTTTTTTGAGACGGAGTCTCGCTCTGTCACCCAAACTGGAGTGCAGTGGCCGGATCTCAGCTCACTGCAAGCTCCGCCTTTCAGGTTCACACCATTCTCCTGCCTCAGCCTCCTGAGTAGCTGGGACTATAGGCGCCCGCCACCTCGCCCGGCTAGTTTTTTGTATTTTTTAGTAGAGATGGGGTTTCACCGGGTTAGCCAGGATGGTCTCGATCTCCTGACCTTG
>NW_012116055.1:113687-113993 GCF_000951035.1 Colobus angolensis palliatus
TCTAGGTGAAGGCCTTGTCCACATTTTCACAGTCAGAGCAGTGAAAGGTCCAGCCACAGAAGAATGCATAGTTGTTCTCAGGATAAAGAACAACGTAAAGGCAGAGATAAAGAGAAAAGGGGAAAGATAAGGGAAGGACAAGGATTACATAACATTAAACATTGGGAATCTGGAAACATTAAAGCTGGATTAAAACATGTGCCACCAGCTAAACAGGCCAAAGCCAGACTACAGCTGGTTCTTGAATCTGCTGCAAAAGCTGATGATGCATTGAAAGCCAAAGAAAGAAATGAGGAAGAAGCAAAG
>NW_012116055.1:117398-119884 GCF_000951035.1 Colobus angolensis palliatus
GATGGGGTTTCACCATGTTGGCCAGGCTGGTCTTGAACTCCTGACCTCAAGTGCTCCTCCCGCCTCAGCCTCCCAAAATGCTGGGATTACAAGCATAAGTCACCGTGCCTGGACCTTTCTTCATTACTAATTCTTGTCAGTACCGCCCATCTGCTAAGCTTGGGAGCATTTCCTAATGTCTAACTTATATCCTTACTCTGTCAATTCAGGTTGGTTATCACATTGGGCAAATGAAAATGCTCTCCTGGATTAGATGTCTAATTCATAGTGCCCCACATCTCCCATTTTCTCAGCACACGTCTCCAGCAGCGATCCCCAGGCAGGCACGACCCAACTGTACACTGTACTTGGCCTCCACTGCAGGGTGTAGACCCGCCTCCTGCTCCAGGGCTTGAGGACACTGCTCTGGCACCGATGGAACGTGAGGGTGTTACCATCTTACAGGTCACTGGGAAACAGGAGCTGATGGAAACACCAGGGTTCCACAGATAGAGGTACTAGCTGCCGGCAACAATGAGTCACTTGCGAATTCACGCTGTATTACCTTCCCATCCTTTCCTGTTACAGTCCTCCATTTCTGTTTTCTGGAATTACCTGCACTCCTTTGGCTCAGCCCTTGCTTTTGTGAGGAACCCAACGCAATGTGCTCAGTCAGGATCAGCACATATTCTTTTTCTCAGCTCTTGAAGGCTAGTTATTTAATGTTGTTTGATTTGGGATCAATCAACTCACCTTTTCACCCCGGAGAGAAAGCTGGTCCTAATAAAATCCTTACTTAGTGTCCAATAGTCTCTGCCATTTTAAGGGATCTCATAGTATTTCATATTCTCTCTCTATGTGTGTGTGTCTATATTTAATTTGAGAAATTAAAAATTATACAGAGATACAGAGAATAAAGATACAGAGAATAATGTCATAAATACCTCTGTACTTATTACACAAAAAAAACAAATCTAGACATTTTATTTCGGACACATTTATAAAAGAACATAAAAACACTGGAGAGAACGTTGAAATCTCTATTTTTAATTTTCTAAGCCTCATTTCCCTACATCAATCCCCAGAAGCTGCCACTACTCTGAATTTGATATATTTTTAGCCTTATTTTGTTTGCAAAGTATTATTTTGCATGGTTTCATATTTACACCATTATTTCAATTAAAATTTACTTTAAAATTTACATAAATGGTATCACACCTTATGTTTCATTTTGAAACACTTTTATCCGTTTTATTTTATTTTATTTTATTTTATTTATTTATTTTTTTTGAGACGAAGTCTTGCTCTATCGCCCAGGCTGGAGTGCAGTGGCCAGATCTCAGCTCACTGCAAGCTCCGCCCCCCAGGTTCACGCCGTTCTCCTGCCTCAGCCTCCCCAGTAGCTGGGACTACAGGCGCTCGCCACCTTGCCCGGCTAGTTTTTTGTATTTTTTTTTAGTAGAGACGGGGTTTCACCGTGTTAGCCAGGATGGTCTCGATCTCCTGACCCTGTGATCCACCCGTCTCGGCCTCCCAAAGTGCTGGGATCACAGGCTTGAGCCACCGCACCCGGCCCGTTTTATTTTTGTAAAGTGCATGCATGTTGATACATATGGTTCTAGATCATTTCTCTTATTTACTGTAATATTCTACTATATGACTATAATTTATTCATCTGTTTCTTCTTTTAGACATTTTTGGATGTCCCTGGGGTTTTTTCCTCTTATGAATAGTACTGCTGCTATGAACACATTTTTGTACACATCTTTTGGTATACATGTGCAGGTTTTTTTTCAGGTGTTTTCTTGGTCACAAGGAAAGGACATTTCTAACTCTTCCATATGTTGCCAAACTACTCTTTCGAGTGGTTCTTCCACTAGCAAAATGAGAATTTCTGCTTTTTCATATTTGTCATCATTTGATATACTAAATTCCTTTAAAATACTTTGCTAGTCTTATGAGTTTGAATGGATCTCTTTTTGTTTCATTTTGCATTTCCCCAATTATTAGTGAAGTTTAGTGTCTATTCAATTATTGAGCCATGAGTTTTCTTCTTTTAAGATTAAAATGTCTGTCCGTTGGCCTGCTTTTGTCCAACTGATGTGTAAGAATTCTTCAGATCTTTTTATACCAAGCTTTTGCTTATTGTTGATGTTGCAAATCTATTTCCTGGTACTGTGTCCCAAGTTGGTTCCTTTCAGTGAGTTCGTGATCTCACTGACTTCAAGTATGAGGCTGCGGACCTTTGTGGTGAGTGTTACAATTCTTAAAGGTGGCACTGACCCAAAGAGTGAGCAGCAGCAAAATTTGTTGTGAAGAATGAAAGAACAAACCGTCCACAGCCTGCAAACCAGTTTCAGCTGCCGGCTGGGGGAGCCAGCTTTTATTCCTTTATTTGTCTCCACCCATGTCCTGCTGATTGGTCCATTTTACAGTGTGCAGATTGGTCCATTTTACAGGGTGCTGATTGGTCCATTTTACAGTGTGCAGATTGGTCCATTTTACAG
>NW_012116055.1:119934-137919 GCF_000951035.1 Colobus angolensis palliatus
CATTTTACAGTGTGCAGATTGGTCCATTTTACAGGGTGCTGATTGGTCCATTTTACAGTGTGCAGATTGGTCCATTTTACAGGGTGCTGATTGGTTCATTTTACAAACCTCTAGCTGGGTATAGAGCACTGATTGGTGCATTTTACAAACCTCTAGCTAACTGTGGAAAAGTTCTCCAAGTCCCCACTGGACCTAGGAAGTCCAGCTGGCTTCACCTCTCAATATGTCTCCTATATTTAGTTTGTCTAGAGTGTCTTCTGTAGTACTCAATTTTTAAAGTTTGATTAAGTCAAATATATCAATTTTAATTTATCAGCTAATTAATTTTCATGTAGTCAGACTTTTCTCATGAGTTAATCAGCTACATTAAAGAATCATCTTTCAGTTTGGTTTGTCTGCTTGGTTTGTTGGTTTATCTTTCTCTGATTTCTGTTCTTATGTTTACTAATCCTTTCCTCCCCTTATTTCAGCAGACTCTGTTTTTATTTTCTGGCTTTAACTACTACCTTCATCTTAGTCTTTCAACAAATTCATTTTAATTCACTTTGCATTTTTTATATTTTGAAGTATACAGTACTTTTAGGACAACGGTTCTAGAGATTTTCCTTCTTAAACCATGGAAAATTTTTAAGTTTAAACAAAATAATTTATATACATACTAGAAAAGGAAAACAGAAGTTATCTCCCATTTCTCCTGTCCCTCTGTTCCCTCCCCAGATGAGGGCAACAAGATTATTAGAGCGCCAACCCAGGTTACTTAAACTTTATGTTATGTAAGATGAGAAAAATGGGTGTTTATTTGAAATGATATATTATTATATATTATTTACTTTTCTGTTACATAAATGCTATCATTTAAACAAAATGAAATTATGAATTTATTATTTAAACAAAAACAATAGAACTAGTTGACAGTGGCAATTAGTAGTAGGGCTGATTAAACAAAAAATATGTGTGAGGGAAATATAACAATATTTTCATAATTTTTTATTCTCTGACATATCAACTTATTTTAACTCTTTATTAAATTTAATAAAGTTTGTAGGTCAAGTAATTGTGTATTCTCAAGATACATGTGAATGTTTTAACAAGGAGAAAGTAGGACTAACCAAAGAGAGATTACCTATATTTAGTTGAAAAAACAATGATATCTTTTTTCTGTACCATGAGACAGTGGGATACTTTTACTGTTTCTGTTTCATTTCTCTTAATACTTCCCTGAACTGCTGCACGCTTAAGTCACATCAGTCACCTCACTCGCTCATTACTCAATGCCCCATTGCAGGGAACCCCAACCTGTGGGTGCCAACATCAGTGGGCAATGGCCATGGTTGCAGGGGATCTATGCTGTACTTGGCCCCTATTTTTTAGGACACCCTATGGGTTTTGTACTTTTCCCTCAACTTTCCTCATCCATCATGAAAAACTGAGACGTCTTGTGTCCTAGGACTGAGGATTTTTCCGGAGTGTGGGACTAACAGTCCTGAGTCAGCCTGGACACCTGGCCACCCCAGCAAAGTAGTAATTTTAGCTCTTAGCTGGTTCTCTTGGTCTTAGTCTCCATATTGCTAAATAACATACTTACATTGCTGTTTCTTGATTATTCTATCTCAGATAGATGTAGAGAAAGGATTTAGAGAAAGCCATCCTCTCATTAAAGTAAATATTGGTTCGGCATATACTAAGCATCAGGCACTTTTTTTTTTCACAGACACTACAGAAATATATTGACACAGGCAAAATGTTGTATTTTCTGTACCCTATAGTCTCACTTAATAATAGGTACATCAGGCTGGGTGCAGTGGTTCATGCCTATAATCCCAACACTTTGGGAGGCTGAGGCGGGTGGATCACCTGAGATCAGGGGTTCAAGACCAGCCTGGACAACATGGCTAAACCCTATCTCTCTTAAAAATACAAAAATTAGCCAGGCATAGTGATTCATTCCTGTAATCCCAGCTACTCGGGAGGCTGAGGCAGGAGAATCACTTGAACCCAGGAGGCGAAAGTTGCAGTGAGCTGAGATTGCGCCATTGCACTCCAGCCGGAGACAGAGTGAAACTCCGTCTCAAAAATAAATAAATAAATACATAAATAAAATACTAGGTACAGTAAGTAACAGGGGATGATATCAAAGAAAAATTGAACAGAATAAAATGCAAAGAGACTTGTGGGGTGCTATTTTATACAGGGTAGTCATGAAAGACCTTTCTGCTAGCTATTTCTGAATGTAGTGTAGGCATTGAGCCATGTAGATGTTTGGGAGAAAATTTTCAGGCCTAGGATCAGCAAATGCAGAGATCTAGGAGAAGGATCATTCAGCAGAGGGAACAGCAAATACAAAGGTCCTGAAGCAAAAGCACATGGGGCATCTTCCAGGCTGGGGGAGGAGGTGGTGCTCGAGAGCAGAGTGAGGGAGTGAGGCGCTGGTGATAAGGGCTGACGTGGAAGCCATGACCAGGTCATGGAACACTATATTGGCCACAGTGAGGACCCCAAATTTTTGTAAGTGTGATGGGAGGTGACTGGGCAGTTTTGAGCGGAAGAGTATCATAATCACATTCAGATTTTGAAAGAATTGCACTGTCTGTTATGCAAATAGCCAAGAGCAGAAGAATAGACAGTGATGCCATCCTGAGGGCTAGCAATGGAGGCAAAGGGAAGAGATTCTGGGTTTTGGATATATGTGAAGAGAATGCTGAAAGGATTTGCGAGCAGGTTAAATACTGAGTGTGAAACAAACACAGATGTCAATGATGATGCAGAGTTTTGGCCTGAGCAGTAGTGTGAATGGCAGTGCCATTTTCTGAGACAAGAATTCTGGGGGAAAGCAGGTTTGGGGACAAGAACAAGAGTCTGGTTTTGGATGTCGATTTACTTTTGCATTTTGAACCAACATTGCATTCTAGGAATAAATCCCACTTGGTCATGATGTGTAAGCCTTTTAATGTGCTGTTGAATTCAGTTTGCTGGTATTTTGTTGATGATTTTTGCATCGATATTCATTAAAGATATTGGTCTGCAGTTTTCTTGTAGTATCTTTGGCTTTGGTATACAGGTAGTGCTGCACTCATAAAATGAGTGTGAGAGTGTACCTTGCCTCCTCTTTAATTTTTTGAAAGAGTTTTAGGAGGATTGGTATTAATTATTCCTTAAATATTTGGTAGAATTCTCCAGTGAAGTCATCTGCTCCTGGGCTTTTCTGTGTTGGGAGGTTTTTGATTATGGATTCAATCTCCTTGCTAGTTTTAGCTGTCTTTAGATTTTCTATTTCTTTATGATGCAGACTTGGTAGATTGTGTGTTTGTAAGCTACCAAGATTATCCAATGTGTTGGTTTATAATTATTCATAGTAGCCTCTCATAATTGTTTTTATTTCTGTGGCATTAGTGGTAATGTCTCCTCTTTCATGTCTGATTTTAATTATTTAAGCCTTTTCTCTTTTTTTCTTAGTCTAAGGATTTGTCAATTTTGATGATCTTTTCAAAAACCCAATTTGTAATTTTATTGATTTTTTAAATTTTCTCTTCTATATATTATTTATATATTGCTTATTTATCTCATTTTATTTTTTATTGAGGTGGAATTTGGCTCTCGTTGCCCAGGTTGGAGGGCAATGGCACAACCTCGGCTCACTGCAATCTCCACCTCCCGGGTTCAAGTGATTCTCCCACCTCAGCCTCCTGAGTAGCTGGGATTACAGGTACCTGCCGCCACACTCAGCTAATTTTTATATTTTTAGTAGAGTCAAGGTTTTGCCATGTTGGCCAGGCTAGTCTTAAACCCCTGAGCTCAGGTGACCCACCCACTTTGACCTCCCAAAGTGCTGCGATTACAGGTGTGAGCCACCGCACCCAGCCTGTTTATTTATTTTACAGATAGGCTCTTGCTATGTTGCCCAGGCTGGCCTTAACTCTGGGGCTCAAGCAATCCTCCCACCTCAGCCTTCCAAGTAGCTGAGACCATAGCTGTGTGCCATCATGCCCACTTCTATTTTCTTTTCTTGTCTTTTTTTTTTTGAGATGGAGTTTTGCTCTTGTTGCCCGGGCTGGAGCACAATGGCACGCTCTCAGCTCACTGCAACCTCCCCATCCTGGGTTCAAGCGATTCTCCTGCCTCAGCCTCCTGAGTAGCTGGGATTACAGGCACCCGCCAGCACACCGAGCTAATGTTTGTATTTATAGTAGAGACAGGGTTTCACGTTGGCCAGGCTGGTCTCGAACTCCTGGCCCCAGGTGATCCATCTACCTTGGCCTCCCAAAGTGTCTATTCTCTATTTTATTTATTTCTGGTCTAAACTTAATTATTTTCTTCCTTTTGCTAACCTTGGGTTTAGTTGGGTTTTTTTTTCCTAGTTCCTTGAGGAAGAAAATGATCCTTATGATTTTCCTCAGATCTTTTTGCTGCACTCACACATGTAGAAACCTTGTCTTTAATCTGCCATGGGATTAGTGAAAAAAAACAAACAAACAAAAAAAACTTTGTGATCTGGAAGAAAGCAACAGTGTTCTAGCTAAAATTCTCAAAGAACTATAAGAATTAAAAATCCACCCAGTTTTGAAGCCTTACTACACTCTCATTCTTTTTTTTTTTTTTTTGAGACAGAGTCTCGCTCTGCCGCCCAGGCTGGAGTGCAATGGCTGGATCTCAGCTCACTGCAAGCCCCGCCTCCTGGGTTTACGCCATTCTCCTGCCTCAGCCTCCCGAGTAGCTGGGACTACAGGCGCCTGCCACCTCGCCCGGCTAGTTTTTTGTATTTTTTAGTAGAGACGGGGTTTCACCATGTTAGCCAGGATGGTCTCGATCTCCTGAGCTCGTGATCCGCCCGTCTCGGCCTCCCAAAGCGCTGGGATTACAGGCTTGAGCCACCGCGCCCGGCCTACACTCTCATTCTTAACCTTTGTGTACTATCTTAAAATTCAATTTCTTTCTGGGCCATAGAAGAACAGCGTTTTCATTGTGAAATTTTACACTGCAGTTTACTGGTTCCATATATGCCCCGGCATACAACGGCCCAAGTCCCCTCTCAGACCTCCTTCTATGAGACACCCCTGAGCCTGAAGTCAGATGTCCCCACCAGGATACAAAGACAGCAGTGCATGCTGATTGATAGGACAGTTGTGTGATTTCGTTATAAGAAGCCAACCAATTTCTCAGATGGCCAGTTGAATTTTTAAAATGTATTTGCTGAAATGAATGGTTGTCTCTTCATATAAATTTTAGAAATGTATTATGGTGACTTCATCTCTTCTGAAGGAAATAAAATGTTTTTGTCATTGGTAGTAAGAATTGTGTGACTTATAATGTCTCTGGTTTAAATTCCTTACCAGAAAGAGCCAAGTCAAACTTTCAGCTCAGTTAAGTAATTATGTTTCCTTTTACTGTTGGCACATTTGCTTTATCCTTTTGCTTTGCTTTCGATTTCATATTTTCAAAATTTACTACCCTATATGGTGTATGTTGTTATGTAAACCATTTGCATATTTTTAAGAGCCTTTGTGAAAAAAATCTTCAGTTTTCTTCAGAGAAAAGGAATAAATGAATTGGATAAATAAACTGTACACCTTGAGATTTTGACATAAAAAATACCTACTCTTGGCTGGGCATAGTGGCTCATGCCTGTAATCCTAGCACTTTGGGAGGCTGATGCGGGTGGATCACCTGAAGTCAGGAGTTCGAGACCAGCCTGGCCAACATGGTGAAACCCCATTTTTACTAAAAATACAAAAGTTAGCCAGGTGTAGTGGTGCATGCCTGTAATTCCAGCTACTTGGGAGGCTGAGGCAGGAAAATCGCTTGAACCCTGGAGGCAGAGGTTGCAGTGAGCCAAGACCATGCCATTGCACTCCAGCCTGGGTGACAGACTCTCTAAAAAAAAAAAAAAAAACTACTCTTCCGCATAAAATATCTCCCTGGGTTATAGATCACTACAGAGATGACTACAGATCTCTCTTATTGTATATTTGTATGGAGAATACTGAAAAAAGCATCCTTCTCATCAGCTTCCATTGGGAACCATGTTACAAACTACTGCGGTTTCAGGCCAGGCATGGTGGCTCATGCCTGTAATCCCAGCACTTTGGGAGGCTGAGGCAGGTAGATCATGAGGTCAGGAGATCAAGACCAGCCTGGCTAACACGGTGAAACCCCATCTCTACTACAAATACAAAAAATTAGCCGGGCGTGGTAGCGGGCGCCTGTAGTCCCAGCTACTTGGGAGGCTGAGGCAGGAGAATGGCGTGAACCCAGGGAGCGAAGCTTGCCATGAGCCGAGATCATGCCGCTGCACTCCAGCCTGGGCGACACGGCAAGACTCTGTCTAAAAAAAAAAAAAAAAAACTACTGTGGTTTCTGTGTGTGCATGTGTGCGTTTCTGTAAAATTCCTCTACATCAGTTTTTTCCATACTATGCACTGAAAAACACCAGTGTCAGAAACAACCCAAATATCTACTAAAATGGATAAACTGACTACAGTATGTTGATACGATAAAATACCACTGAGCAATAAAAATTCTCAACCACCGATACATACAACAGCACTGATAAATCTCAAAAACATTGTGTATTATGAGGCCAGGTGTGGTGGCTCACACCTGTAATCTCAACACTTTGGGAAGCTGAAGTAAGATCGCTTGAGCCTAGGAGTTTGAGACCAGCCTGGGCAACAAAGTGAGACCCTGTTTCTATAAAAAAAAAATGTTTTAATTGGGCTGGGTATGGTGGCTCATGCCTGTAATCCCAGCAATTTGGGAGGCTGAGGCGGGCAGATCACCTGAGGTCAGGAGTTCAAGACCACCCTGGCCAACATGGTAAAACTCCATCTCTGCTAAAAATACAAAAATTAGCAGAGTGCAGTAGTGCGTGCCTGTTACTCCAGCTACTTCAGAGGCTGAGGCAGGAGAATCACTTGAACCTGGGAGACAGAGGTTTCAGTGAGCCGAGATTGTGCCATTGCACTCCAGCCTGGGCAACAGAGAGAGACTCCATGCACGTGGAAATATGAGGAAAGAGGAGGGAGATGGAGATGGAAGGATGCATGCAGCTGTCAGTGCCGTGCTGTCTATGTGGAGCTGTCTGCCCCAACCAGCACCTAAGTGTATCCAGGATGCAGATTCTCTGAGCAGCACCATGGTGCTTTACATACTTTATATTTTTATAGGTATTTTATGAACGACTTTGGAAAGCTTTCATGAAGCTCAGGTTTAAGCTGATGACCTAAAATTACATGAAGTTCCTAAAATTATATGAAGAAAATCTATCCTGTTATGAGGCTGACCAGAAGGATAACCGGAATCTCCAGCTATGTCATCAGCTTCCCAGATAAGCCATGGTCAGGGGCCCTTCCTCTAAGCTTCCTGGGACTGAATGGATAGGTGAGGCTTCTGGGCAGCAGTTGCTCATCTTTCTGTCCCACTTCAGCTGCAGTGAGAAGAGGTTGCATATTGGAGCCTCACTTAGTTTTCTTTGTCATGCACCGTGCTTTTGAAAAAGGCAAATAGGCCGGGCGCGGTGGCTCAAGCCTGTAATCCCAGCACTTTGGGAGGCCTAGACGGGCAGATCACGAGGTCAGGAGATCAAGATCATCCTGGCTAACACGGTGAAACCCCGTCTCTACTAAAAAAATACAAAAAACTAGCCGGGCGACGTGGCGGGCGCCTGTGTCCCAGCTACTCGGGAGGCTGAAGCAGGAGAATGGCGTACACCCGGGAGGCGGAGCTTGCAGTGAGCTGAGATCTGGCCACTGCACTCCAGCCTGGGCGACAGAGTGAGACTCCGTCTCAAAAAAAAAAACAAAAGAAAAAAGGTAAATAATTGCCAACATGTAAAAATTGAGAATCTATTACAAATAGATTCTGGCTTTTCCCAAAAAATCACTGAGTTTGGATTCATGCTGTCTTGGATAATAGACATCAATTTTTTTTTTTTTTTTTTTTTGAGATGGAGCTGTACTCTGTTGCCCAGGCTGGAATGCAATGGCACAATCTCGGCTCACTGCAACCTCTGCCTCCTGAGTTCAAGTGATTCTCTTGCCTCAGCCTCCTGAGTAGCTGGGATTACAGGCATGCGCCACTAGGCCCAGCTAATTTTTGTATTTTTAATAGAGACAGGGTTTCGCTATGTTGGCCAGGCTGGTCTTGAACTCCTGACCTCAGGTGATTTGCCTGCCTCAGCCTCCCAAGGTGCTGGGATTACAGGTGTGAACCACCGCGCCCAGCTCAGAAATCAGCTTCTAAAAAGTCATCTGGTAAGTTGATGGAGATTGCATACTTAGATCAAAGAGTTTAATTGCTGACACCACTTCAGCTATAAGCATTAGCAGAAAGTAAAAAACGTATACTTTTGAAAGGGTTCAGAGTATGGGGGTTCATAGTATGATGCTCCAAAACATGCCACTGTAGCATAGGATTTATTCTGAGCTAAAGGCAGTTGAGAAAAAGCAGACACACGATGAGTCCTTTGCCCTCCCGCCCTCTGTCTAAAAAGTAAAATACAAATTCCCCTTGAAAAGGTGCCCCTCCCTGTTCCTGTGTTAAGAAGGGAATAACAACCTTATCACTGGAGATGAGATGGCACCCAGAAAGAGCCTAGACAGACAAACCCCGCTAACTAGCACTTATTGTCCATTAGCTTCCCTGTAGATTTGCCTCCTCATGATTGGCCACCCCTAGAAACTCAAAAGCTTTTTTTCCTTTGTCTTATTACTTCTCTGCAAATGTATTGTTCTTTGTGAAGATGCCACATAAACCCACGATGGAACCACTACTTTGAGTTACTCATCACCGAGTGCTCCCATGTGAATACATGGTGCATATGTTAACAAACTTCATTTTCCTCTTGCTAATCTGTCTTTTATCAGTCGAATTTACAGGACCCCATGCAATGAACCTAAGATGAGCAGAGGAAAAAAGAATAGTTTTTCCCTTCCCTATAGTTTCTTATGAAATATTCTTTTGTTGAGCAACTGACTTGAATATTCTGATACTTCCAGATTAAAAGTATTCCTTATGTGCAAAGAAATACAAATGGTTATTGTTAGAGGAGGTATTAAATGCATTGACCGAATTATGTTATTTTATAGATCTTATTCATCACATTAAAGGTTTTGAAAGATCAATAGGTGTTCTTGTTTATGTAAAAAGAGAAGACAGATGTTAATAAAAATTCACTTATTAAACTAGTTCTGTTATATTATTAATTAAAATTTTTTTCTTCAAAATAACCCCTAGGAAGCATTAAAAAAGTAATTAAGAGCCAGGCACAGTGGCTCATGCCTGTAATCCCAGCACTTTGGGAGGTCGAGGAGGGTGGATCACCTAGGGTCAGGAGTTCGAGACCAGCCTGGCCAACATGGTGAAATCCCGTCTCTACTAAAAATACAAAAACTTAGCCGGGTGTGGTGGCAGGTGCCTGTAATCCCAGCTACTCAGGAGGCTGAGGCAGGAGAATCACTGAACCCAGGAGGTGGAGGTTGCAGTGAGCTGAGATCGTACCATTGTACTCCAGCCTGGGCAACAAGAGCGAAACTTCATCTCAAAAAAAAAAAAAAAGTAATTAAGTACCTGCCAAATACCCACCTTTGAGTAAGACTGTAGCAGTATCCACCTGCTGAAGTTCCGGATCACCAACATGTTTTCACTTGCATTTTCTTTTCCAGAGACTATTTTGGGGAGACTTAATTCGATATATCAAATGTGTCTTTCCTAGAGAAAAAAAATATGCACTTAAGTCACTTCAAGAGCATATCAGAACAAAGTTTTAGTAAATTGCTAAAATACTAGTTTCTTATTCTGTACTCAGCAAGACCACAAATAAAACTGTCATTTAAAAAAAATGTAGAAAGGGAATAAATTCTGTAGCATCAACTCCTGCTTGGGTTTCCAGCCTCCTAGTCTGCCCCACAATTTGAAACTTACCTACCCTACAGACTTTGGACTAGTCAGTCCTCACAATTGCGTGAATCAATTCCTTGAAATAAATCTCTAGAGCCTTAGGAGGACAAGAATTTTTGTTTTGTTCGCTACTGGATCCCCAGCGTTTAGAACAGCGCTTGACACATAACAGAGGTATAATGAGTGAAGTAATGACAACTTTATTTTTTAAAATATGGAAAAGTATCTGCTAGGTGAAAGCAGAGATTATGAGATATAACACAGAAGAATTCTGTTTATGGGGTGGGGCAGTTGCAAGAGACCCTTCTCCAGTCCTCACCGGGGAAACAGGCATCCACAGAACCCACTGGATGGTGCCTTGGGCCCTACTGCTTTCATTCTGTCTGGTGGGGCTCTCAGTCTTGCCTTTTCTTTTCTCACATCCACATTCCAAGAAGAATAGAAAATAAATGACTTAATTACTGCTGTGGTGAATCTCCTCTCAGGGTGAAGGCCCTCATTTCCTGGCTGCTGGGAGTATCGGCTGCTGATGGCTCCCTCCTCCCGAACTGCCCTCGGGAGAAAGAGGCTGCCTCACTCAGGTCATGTTCCTTTTGTTGGGGGCAGCTCAGAAAAACCATCCCAGCTCAGAACTCCACGTGGTCCACTGAGGCTGCTGTTGCACCCACATCACAGCCCAACTCTGCCCCTTCCCTCTTGCTACTCACATTCCTTTACAGGATGATTCCCATGAGGGTGCCTCAAAGATCCTGGTGTACAAATCTCCTCAAAAACTCTGTTCTAGGGAACCTCAATTATAATGAGGCGTCTGACACTTCATTTTTGTTGTTGTTGTTGAGACAGATTCTTGCTCTGTCGCCCAGGCTGCAGTGCAGGGGTACGACCTTGGCTCACTGCAACCTCCACCTCCCAGGTTCAAGAGATTCTCCTGCCTTAGCCTCCTGAGTAGCTGGGATTACAGGCACATGCCACACCTGTCTAATTTTTGTATTTTTAGTAGAGACAAGGTTTCGCCATGTTGGTCAGGCTGGTCTCGAACTCCTGACCTCGTGATCCGCCCGCCTCAGCCTCCCAAAGTGCATGGATTACAAGTATGACCCACCACACCCAGTGACACTTCATTTTTTAAAAGAATGTTGCAAAAATATCAAAATGTCCAACTGTTATCAGATTTTAATGTACTGGTCTCAAGATTTTCTCTTAGACATTGGTATTTAACTGATACCGACAAAAGGATGTTAATTTTTGCTCGGTGATGTTCAATAAATTCATATGACACCAAAATAGCAGTCAATCAATCAATTTAGTAGAAACAAAAATTATAAAATTAATTCTTTTGAAGCATAATTGTTTGTTTTTGAAAGGTACTTACTTGAACTGTATAACCATTGCATTCACTTGTGCTTTGAACAGCCTCGGTTAAGAGGAATCCTGCCTTCCAACACACAGGGAGTTGCTCTTGTCAAAATCCATCTCAAAAAAAAAATTGTCAGCCAAAAATGGGAGCAAGACATGCTACTTCTCTGCTGACCTTGGAAACCAGGCGCTCTGGAGACATCCGCGTGGTTGTGGGCAGGGACTGAGGTGGAGGATGAAGGTAGAAACATCCTCTTTCTGTCCACATGCGACACTGCCCTCTGGGCAGGCTTGTAGCTTACGTGTAACTTCATTTTAGACTCTATTTCAACGTCGTGCCGCCGATGAGCCAAAGACAAGGTAGGGGATGAGTCAAGGAGAGAGTGATTTGGCAAAGAAGATGCATTTTTGGTTTCTTTTCTTTCTTTCCTCAGTCCCCAAATCCGTCCTACCCATGCCACACTGGGTGTCCTGAGGAAACCTGGGCCCAGGGTGGGGCCCCTCCCATTCTCAGAGCCACGTGTAAAGCAAACAGTGGTCACCACCAGTCCCAGAGGGGCTTTTCCTCCAGACGGAGACTGCTCTAATCAAGTAGAGGGTGCAGGTCGACAATAACATCTCCCATGTCGCTCCTTGAAACATGTGGCATGGATTTTTGCATTTTTTTTTTACCTTGAATCCTTGAAGAAAGTTACCAGCAAGTCAGTGAGCGCCCTGTGACCCACTCACAAAATGCAAAGGGAAGCCATGTGGCGGGAAGTAAATGACCTGTCAGTCATGGAGACAGAGCTATGGTGGGATAAAAGAGGGTCCCTGATATCAGCAAATGCAAACAGGCAGAACTTCTGACTCAAAAAAATAAATAAATAAAAGTCTTTGCCAGTATTAAAAAAAAAAAAAAGTTCAGTACTTGACCACCCACAGGAGGCACACGTGAAATAAAAATATGCAAGCAGGCGGGGCGCAGTGGCTCACACCTGTGATCCTAGCACTTTGGAAGGCTGAGGTGGGCGGATTGCATGAGCTCAGGAGTTTGAGATCAGCCTGGGCAACTCCATCTCTACTAAGAAGACAAAAAATTAGCTGGGTGGGGTGGTGCATACCTGTAATTTCAGCTACAAGGGAGGCTGAGGCGTGAGAACTGCTTGAACCTGGGAGGCGGAGGTTGCAATGAGCCGAGATTGTGCCACTGCACTCCAGCCTGGGTGACAGAGCAAGACTCTGTCTGAAAAACAAACAAACAAACACGCAAGCATATCAGTAAGTAAGACTGGCCGGGCGCGGTGGCTCAAGCCTGTAATCCCAGCACTTTGGGAGGCCGAGGCAGGTGGATCACGAGGTCAGGAGATTGAGATCATCCTGGCTAACACGGTGAAACCCCATCTCTACTAAAAAATACAAAAAACTAGCCGAGCGAGGTGGCGGGCGCCTGTAGTCCCAGCTACTCGGGAGGCTGAGGCAGGAGAATGACGTAAACCCTGGAGGCGGAGCTTGCAGTGAGCTGAGATCCGGCCACTGCACTCCAGCCTGGGCGACAGAGCAAGACAAAAGTAAGATCACCCTGCTGGTGCAGACTGAAAGCAAGTGTGTTTCTTATAAAAGTCACTGAGAGACAACTTCCACGTGGGATGATGTGAGATTAACTACATGCAATGATATTAAATTTGTGACCTCAAAAGCATGACTAGACAGAAGAAGAATGATAATACCTCTATTTCTACCTAGATGATAGGAGATCAAGAACTGGTATTAAAATTATTCCTCAGAATAACAAAATAAACGTAGACTTGATCGGCAGGTGGGAGATATCAGGAGGGACACTCTAGTGGGGATCCCAGATGTGTGAAAACTCCAGAGAGCAGACCCAGCACCATTCTCACTGCACCTGCCCCCAGAATATAAGCTCCACTTGGAATAGGCACCGACTCTGCTGAGGGTTGGAATAAAAATGTCTTTAATTGTGCCTGACCCACTTCATATAAATAAACTTGTTAATAGGCCAGTAGAAGGCCAGGATTTCTATGCTGGGTTTTTCTGTTTCTTTCCCTGCCCCCATCCCTCTGTCATCTCCTTCCTACTTTAGCCCCGCCTGAATGCACACATTCCTTTCTAGGATTTATTTGTAAACTGCTAATATTATGCCACCCGCAATAAACCAATGCTGAAACAAAAGCAGCTGTATGTAAAAAACAAATTAATAAACTGTCTGACATGCCCTAACTTCCAAACCACAAAAAGTAAAGACGCAGCTAAGTAACATCCATGCTGCCGGGCACTGAGCAAGGAAAGGTGTCCATGCAAGCTAAATACAAGGTCTTCCTCATAAAGTGAAGTTTGAACTACCCTGAAATATCATCTCTAACTGTATAGACACTGGATTTAGGAATATCCAGGTAGGATCAAGGGGTGTAAATCATGTGTAGGAGAAACAACGGTTAGGCCTAAAATAGGATTGTCACTCAGGGGCTGAAGTCACAATACACCTTGCATCTTGGCAGAACGATTGACACCAATGAAAGGGAAATGGCCTGGGAGTACTTTAGACGAAAGAGCCTACAAGTTGCAGTATGGATTTTTCAGTGTTTCAGCCACGTGCACAGTGAAGCTGTTCTGGCCAACTTGAGGTCCACATATGGGAGTGATGGACGCATCAGCCACAACAGGACACAGCTCTCAGCTTCCAATTCATAGACGCTTCCTGAGGCCGCCATCTGGGAAGGTGCCTCTAATGTGTCGGATGCACCCCTCTCCTCCACCCCAGCACAGCCTCCTAAGAATAATGGACTTCCCATATTGAGGGCAGAGATGTGCAACAGAGCAGAACTGTGCTTCTTCTAGTCCTTTATTCACTCTGAATTTAAAAATTCAGGGCCAGGCATGGTGGCTCATGCCTGTAATCCCAGCACTTTGGGAGGCCAACGTAGGTGGATCACCTGAGGTCAGGAGTTCGAGACCAGCCTGACCAACATGGTGAAACCCCATCTCAACTAAAAATACAAAAATTATCCAGACATGGTGGCGTGTGCCTGTAGTTTCAGCTACTCAGGAGGCAGAGACAAGAGAATTGCTTGAACTCAGGAGATGGAGGTTGCAGTGAGTCAAGATCGTACCACTTCATTCCAGCCTGGGTGACAGACCAAGACTCCATCTCAAAAAAAAAAAAAAAAAAGAAAATTCGTGTTTGGGGTCTCTCAAGAGTTTGGTTAACTTGAGTGTATAGCTATGGGTCTATGGAAAATAACTGTGGACACTAGGCAGAAGTAGAGACCTCACTAAGGTGGCAATGTCTGGGAGAAAGCTCCCTGGCCAGCAGGCATCCTCCCTGACATCACAGCAAGTCAAAGCTTCAACACTGATGCTTGTTGAAAATGGACTGGGGAGTCTGGGATCAGTCCACCAGCAACATACCAAAGGCCTTCTCTGCATGTCGTTTTCCACTGGAAAACATTTTCTCCAAAGAGAAAATTCCTTGGATGTTTTTGTCTCATCTTTATATAAACTTTTTCTCTATCAAACAGTAGACATTTCCGGAAAGTCTCAGCATTTCCTTTTTTTTGAGACGGAGTCTCACTCTGTTGCCCAGGCTGGAGTGCAGTGGCACGATCTCGGCTCACTGTAAGCTCCGCCTCCCGGGTTCAAGCAATTGTCCTGCCTTGGCCTCCCAAGTTGCTGGGACTACAGCATGCCACCATGCCCAGCTAATTTTTTGTATTTTTAGTAGACATGGGGTTTCACCATGCTGACTAGGCTGGTCTTGAACTCCTGACTTCGTGATCGGCTCACCTCGGCCTCCCAAAGTGCTGGGATTACAGGTGTGAGCCAACGTGGCTGGCAGAAAGTCTCGGTACTTTCAACAAGAAAAAAAAAATGTAGTTTAATTTTGGCCACAAAATTTCTCTTTTGACCCAAAGTTACACAACATGAAAGTTCTGCCAGACATTTTGGGCTGGGCCAGCCCATCTAAAAGTTGGCATCTCACTGGGGATTTTGATTCCTGTTCTTCAGCATCTTGACCTGTGACCATGCCGTACAACTCTCGTGATGTGGAAGCCGCTTTTTGTGAGAAGAGGACTCCTAGCTTAGATCTCACGGTGGTAATTTCCTAGCTGATGGGAAGATATGCAGCAGGCCAGTCTTGATGTAGGTGTGGTGAAAGCAGCAGGCTGGGCAAGGAGTTGATGTCCACGCTGGGAAAGGAGTTGATGTCCACAGAGGAGCAAGCTGGGACAGTCACACATCTGCAAGGAAGGGACAGGTTCGTGGGTCCAGGATGAAAATCTTTCAGAGGGAAGGGTTAGCTTTGGTGCAGTGGTTAACAGCTCCAAAGCCTTCACAGCTGACAGCTTACTTCACGACCCCGCATCTCGACTTCTCCCCTCCTCAGCAGGAACCGGAGAATGGGATCGATTGTGCTGCACCAGCTGCTTGTCTCCTGGGGGTCAAATTTGAAGACAAACATCTCCTTCAGAATTACAAACGAAAAACGAAACATTTATTGTAACATGAAGACCCCCATTCCCTTTCATAAAGTTGTCATATATTTTATTGAAAATTATCGAAATTATAGTTTAATTCATTTCAAGATGCAATATCACACGATACTTGGCATGAATGAACAATGTAATGAGCGTAGTCATCTCATAGCTCCATCAAGATAAGCTGTGGTGTCAGTCACAACACAGGAGCAAAGAGCTTGCTCAAATAATGACCAGAGTTCCTGCCACTTCCCAGCCCCCTATTTGTCTACAAAGCTTCCTTTTCTCATTAAATTTTTAACATTTTGTACAAAACAGTTCTTCCAGCACTTTTCTTTCAAAATGATTTCATTACCCATTTCCTTCTTTTAAAATATGCCAAACTGGGGGCCGAGCGTGGTGGTTCATGCCTGTAATCTCAGTTACTAGGGAGGCTGAGGCTAATTTTGTATTTTTAGTAGAG
This sequence comes from Colobus angolensis palliatus, assembly GCF_000951035.1. NCBI lineage: Eukaryota > Metazoa > Chordata > Mammalia > Primates > Cercopithecidae > Colobus > Colobus angolensis. Next base: position 136,120 of record NW_012116055.1, read on the forward strand.
ATGGGATTTCTCCATGTTGGTCAGGCTGGTCTCGAACTCCCAACCTCAGGTGATCCACCTGCCTCGGCCTCCCAAAGTGCTGCGATTGCAGGGATGAGCCACCGCGCCCAGCCGGTAGTTTCAATATGAGAAATACAGAAGAGAAAAAGAGATCCTCTGTTCATCAGGAAGTTCATGTAAGATAGCTCATCCCAGACTATTGATCAGAAATCAAACAAGAGCTAGCTGCAAACAGAGATCATTGGAACCGAAGAAAATAGATTTGTAATCAAAATTTCTATTTTTCCACTTGTCTGGCTTTGTTGAGAGGAAATGTCCTCAGCACTGGGGCCTTTTCTCTAAGTCATCTAGCCATATGGGCATCTGCTTACAGTTAGTGACAGCACTAAAACGATTCGTAATAATTCATTGGTTACAATCATCAACAGTTTAGAGTAGAAGGCAGCAAACTACAGCCCCCCACCTCTTTTATGTAGCCTATAAGCTAGAAATAGTTTTTTTACATTTTTTAATGCCTGAGGGGTGGGAGGGTGGGGGGAAGAAGAACATTTAGTGACATGTGAAAAGTATGTGAAGTTCAAGTTTTAGTGACTCTAATAAACGTCCAAAATAAAGTTTTACTGGAACACAGCCATGCTCGTTCATTCAGGACTGGTCTAGGACTGTTTTCCCACTGTAATAACAAGGTTGAGTAGTTGTGATAGAGGTTTGCAAAGCTTAAAATATTTACTATCTGGCCCTTCATGGAAAAAATTTGCTGACCTGTGATTGAGAGAATAAAGTATGTGTGCGTTTTTAATTCATTCCTTGCTTACTATTTGATATGGCTGACTAAAAATACGCTTAAATGTATCAAAGGCATTTAGAAAAGAGAGAGAGAAATCAGAACTACACAAAGTGGCTTTTCCAGAGAAGGTATTTGTCAAATAAATGACAACATGAGCAAATTCCCAAAACTGATTAGAATTTCATACCCTTCGAAGAAATGAGAATTTTAGATACGCATTGAGATTTAGAAAACAGGCTCATATTTATAATATGTTTAACACAGAAAACTAGACAGAAGAATCAAAATGGTAACTCAAATGGAAAGGTTTGCATTCATATCATATTAATGGAGTTGTGATTGCCTACTTGGCTGATAGCTAAACAAGGTTTGCGTAGGGTGAGGCGAGGTTCACATGACCACCTCTTGCCGAAAATGTGAAAATTACAGTGGGCATCCTCATAATCTGGAAACCTAACAGTCCCTATGACTGGTAAGCCCTTTGTGCCTGATGTACCCTGGGCACTCTTCTAAGCAGGCATTACCTCAGGAGGATTCCATTTTGAATTAGTGACTCATTTTTATATCACACTGCTGATTTATTTCTTGCATTGTTTTAAAGGGTTTGGGTTTATCTGTTTGTTTGTCTGTTTTTTAGCCAGAGTCTTGCTCTTTGTTGCCCAGGCTGGAGTGCAATGGCGTGATATTTGCTCAGTGCAACCTCCACCTCCCGGGTTCAAGTGATTCTCCTGCCTCAGCCTCCCGAGTAACTGGGCTTACAGGAGCCCGCCACCACGCCTAGATAATTTTTGTATTTTTAGTAGAGATGGGGTTTCACCATGTTGGCCAGGCTGTTCTCAAACTCTTGACCTCAAGTGATCCACCTGCCTCAGCCTCCCAAGGTGCTGGGATTACAGGTGTGAGCTACTGCGCCCAGCCAAGGGTTTGAGTTTTATTTATTTATTTATTTATATATGTATTTATATTTATTTATTTATTTATTTATTTGAGACAGAGTCTCACTCTGTCCCCCA
>NW_012116055.1:137969-138597 GCF_000951035.1 Colobus angolensis palliatus
TATTTATTTATATATGTATTTATATTTATTTATTTATTTATTTATTTGAGACAGAGTCTCACTCTGTCCCCCATGCTGGAATGCAGTGGTGTGATCTCGGCTCACTGCAAGTTCCACCTCCCAGGTTCACGCCATTCTCCTGCCTCAGCCACCCGAGAAGCTGGGACTACAGGCGCCCGCCACCTCACCCAGCTAATTTTTTGTACTTGTAGAGATGGGGTTTCACCGTGTTAGCAAGAATGGTCTTGATCTCCTGACCTTGTGATCCGCCCACCTTGACCTCCCAAAGTGCTGGGATGACAGGCGTGAGCCACCATGCCCGGCCAATTTTTTAAAAAATATATTTAAACAAACAGAGGAATTGATGTGGAATGGTAAAAATGTAAAATACGTAGAGCCTGTCACAGTCAAAATAAATACATAGACCCAAATATCTAAATTTAATGCTTCATTTGGGAAGAGAGACTCGCAATTTGGGGCCTACACACAGAACAGGGGGCCTCTGGTAAGCTCCGCAAGGTTATGTATTGCTCTTTGAGAAAGTTCATTGGCACTGGGAAGCTCTGGGGAGCTGGCAAGCTCTGATTGTTGAGCACTGGCAATGGGAAAAATTAGTCCTAGAATTGCA
>NW_012116055.1:138837-170484 GCF_000951035.1 Colobus angolensis palliatus
GCTTCTTGCTTCTTTTCTCTGCTTTACTTGGGTAGAACAAGAATGACCCAATTGGGATGATCAACCCTCACAGGCCTAAGATAATGTTGATAGCCTGAGCATTCCTCCTGGTCTATGGGAGGCCCTGAACACCATTTTGATGGGGATAGATTGGTTTTAAATGCAGGCAAGGAGGGAACGAAGACACTATGAATTTTCACGATGGGCTTCTGAAGTCTGGATGCTGCTCCCTGACCCGGCGCCCCACAGCAGGTGAGGGCTGCTGGCAGGCAGGCAAAGCGGTTTAGGATTCCTGGTTTTCCGTTGACTTACCTTTAATGCTTTTTACTAAAGTAGAAGCTTGATGCTTCTCAAGGAGCCTGTGACCCCAGTCCTCTCCCTGCACAGTCATCTTTTCTTACCAGTATTTTCAGTCACTACGCAGTGCGTCCCCTCCTTCGTGCAGACTCCCACACCGAGAGGGGACCTGCTGCTGGCGGAGAAAGACAGCTTGAAGCACGTCGCGTATAGTTTGAGTGACATGGGATATAGAGGGGAAATTCCCAGTCCCCATCCAGAAACAAGACTGTTGAATGCTTCGTCCCTTCCCCTTGAGCCATGAGAACAGGCACCTGGACAGGAGGACACTTACTCTGGAGGACTGTCTGCAAAAGTCCTTTCAACCCAGGGTTCTTGTCCGACCACGGCACACAGCAATTTGGACAAGCGCTTGTGGCTTGTTTGGGTTCTGCATTCTAGGGAGCTCTTGTCTGAATTGTTGTGTACCAACTGAGAGAGGGAGGAGGCAATTCAAAATTTCTCACAGTTTAGAAACAGGAAAGCTGGGTCCTTGGCTGTGCCTGCCACCAACAGGGCCCTTCTCCAGGCCCTGCTGGGAAAACATGAGGTGGGGGTGAAATCGCTGTTGTCTCAGGCCCTCCAGCGCAGACATTAAAACTGCCTATGATAGCTAAGCGCAGTGGCTCACACCTGTAATCCCAGCATTTTGGGAGGCCGAGGTAAGCGGATCACTTGATGTCGGGAGTTCGAGATCAGCCTGGCCAACATGGGAAAACCCCAGTTTCTACTAAAAATACAAGAAATTAGCCCAAGTGCAGTGGTGCACGCCTCTAACACCAGCTACTCAGGAGGCTGAGGCATGAGAATCACTGGAACCCGGGAGGTGGAGGTTACAGTAGCTGAAATCATGCCATTGCACTCCAGCCTGGGCAACACAGCATGACGCTGTCTCAAAAACAAACAAACAAACAAGTGATGAGAATTGACCCCATCAGAGCATGAACAGGTTTTGCTAGTGCATTCAGCTGGTTAGAACTTCAAGCGACCATCCACCTTTCTTTTGAGAATCTATTTCTAAGGCACAGGGCAGAAAGATTTGTGATTAGTATATCTGGGAATATCTCACACAAATTATTTCAGAAATGTTATTTAACATTTCTAAATTAACAAAGTTTATTATGTGCATAACCTGGTTAGGAGGAAGGAAGCAGAAAGTTTAACTCTGAGATGAGTCAGACAAGTCAGAGATGTGCGATTGAAAAAGAATTGTTCCTACCTCTCTTCTGAGAATGTTCGTGAACATCGCAACGGGACACTTTAACAGAGGAGCTGATAGACATGGTCACAGACATTAACCTTGGGACACTGGGCCACAATGTGTGCACTAAATGGCACTGATGGACACTTCAGAGGCCTGATAGCCCATCTCCCAAAGAACCTACCTCATTATAGAGCAGAGATCCACACTCAGAAACAGCAGAATGAGGCACTGTTTCCTAAGCTTAGCAGAAGATAAGAATGGCCTGGGATGCTTGCTGAAGATACAGATTTGGAGTCCAAACCAGGGAATTCTTACTTGTGTAACCACTCTGGATTGAAGCGAAACTTTCAAGAAATGGGGAGAGACAAAAAAAGAAAGAAAAAAGAAAAAACTAAGTGAAAATTTAAGTGTGAAAAAGGAAGAGAAGGGATTTAGAGCCTATGTGCTCCCTCATCTCCTTCTGCCTCTCACAGCTCCCAGGGGTCTCCCTGCCTCATTACAGAAAGAATGGCATGGGCAGAGCTGGATAAAAGCAAATGTGTTTTCTGTTTCTTTGCTATGAGAGATCCTGACCATAGATTTCAGAGTCCTTCAACGACAGAAGACAAGGACTGCCTTTGTCTCTGGGCGCATGTCAGTGATTACTAAATTGAATGCATTGGCAATTCACTAGGCCATGCTAAAACTCTTCAAAGAGAAAAGCCTTAGTGGCTTTTAGTCACTGTGAGATGGTCATCGATGTAGCAGTCTCTTCACAAACCACAAAGTGCCACCCTCTTCGGTTCCTTGTGTTAAAAGATGAAGTAACCAGAACATGGGAAATGACGTGAGCTGACATTTCAAAGATCTACAGATGGCAGATAGGCACAGGAAAAGACTCAGCACCATCAGCCATCAGGGAAATGTAAAGTAAGCAAAATGAGATATCACTACACTCCTAACAGAGTGACTGAAATACAAAACAGTGACAGCACCAAATACCAGTGGAGATGCTGGGAAAACAGATCACTCATACACTGCTGGTGGGAAGGCAAAGTGGGACAGCCACTCAGGATAGTTTCAGCCAAGTTTTTTGACAGTTTCTCACAAAACTGACCATGCAACTAATCTACAAACAAGCAAGTAAACTCTGGGGTATTTATTCCAGAAACATGAAGATTTATGTTCCTACAAAAACCTACATGTGGCCGGGTCTGATGGCTCACACCTGTTAATCCCAGCACTTGGGAGGCCAAGGTGGGTAAATCACTTGGGATTAGGAGTTCAAGACCAGACTGCCCAACATGGTGAAACCCCCGTCTCTAATAAAAATACAAAAATTAGCTGGGTGTGGTGGTGGGCGCCTGTAATCCTACCTACTTGGGGGTCTAAGGCAGGAGAATCACTTGAACCTGGGAGGTGGAGGTTGCAGGGAGCCGAGATCATGCCACTGCACTCTGGCCAGGGGACCTGAGCGAGACTCTGTCTCAAAAAAAAAAAAAACAACAGTCTATATGTGAATGCTCAGAGCAGCTTTATTTGTAACAACCAAAAACTAGAAGCAAACCAGAGGTTTTTCATTGGATGAATGGTTAAACAAGCTCTTGTACATCCATATCATGGAATACTTCTCAGCAATCAACAAACTATTCATGCAACAACTTGTATGAATCACAAGGCAGTTATACTAAGTGTAAAAAAAAAAAAGCCAAAGGTAATTTACTATAGGATTGTTTATATATCATTCTCGAAATTCCAAAATTAAGAAAGAAAAAAGGAAATCACAAAATTATAGAAATGAGGAATAATCTAGTGAAGATTACTGACTGCCCAGGGTTAGGGTTGGGATGGGAAAGTCAGGGGCCAAAAAGGGTTAACATGAGGGATCCCTGGAGTGCTGGAAATGTTCTGTATCTTGACTATGCCAGCATCAATATCCTACCACGATACTTGTTTTACAAGATGTTACCATTGGGAGAAACTCAGTGAAGGATACTCGGGATCTCTCTGTATTATTATTATTATTATTATTTTTTGAGACGGAGTCTCGCTCTGTTGTCCAGGCTAGAGTGCAGTGGCATGATCTCGGCTCACTGCAATCTCTGCTTCCCGGGTTCACACCATTCTCCTGCCTCAGCCTCCAAAGTAGGTGGGACTACAGGCACCCGCCACGACCCCCAGCTAATTTTTTATATTTTAGTAGAGATGGGGTTTCACCGTGTTAGCCAGGATGGTCTCGACCTCCTGACCTCGTGATCCACCCACCTTGGCCTCCCAAAGTGCTGGGATTACAGGTGTTAGCCACAGTGCCCAGCCATCTCTCTGTATTATTTCTTAAAACTGCAAGCGAGTATACAATTTTCTCTAAATAAAAGATTAATTTTCTAAAAATATGGTGCGATTATAAGTGTGTTTCACTTTATTCTTGTTTTATATATCCTAGCACAACACACATTTATATTTGCTTGACCCCATAGGTATTTGTATTTCTGAACTCTTCTAAATGACAATCAAACAGCCAAATGAATAATTAACCACTGAAAAGATGTTAGCTTCTTGTTGTTTGACAAAAGGATTTATCTCTTTTTACCATTTCACATGACTGAATCATTTCCCCATATATATACCGCTGAGAAGCACTGTATAATTTTCTTTAGAAGTTATATATAAATAACATGTGTTGGCCAGGTGTAGTGGCTCATGCCTGTAATCCCAGGACTCCGGGAGGCTGAGGTGGGAGGATCACCTGAGGTTGGGAGTTCGAGACCAGCCGGACCAACATGTAGAAACCCCGTCTCTACTAAAAATACAAAATTAGCCAGGTGTGGTAGCACATGCCTGTAATCCCAGCTACTCAGGAGGCTGAGGCAGGAGAATTGCTTGAACCCGGGAGGTGGAGGTTGTGGTGAGCCGAGATTGTGCCATTGCACTCCAGCCTGGGAAACAAGTGTGAAACTCTATCTCAATAAATAAATAAATAAATAATTTGTTATTGGAAATTGGGATTCTGAAATGGGTTTCACTGAACATTTTATTACAGAATGATTAAATAGAAGCAGATGGTACCATGGCCATGAGACCCAAAGGATGCAGGAGAGACTGTTGCTTACATGAAGGAATGACAGTAAATGAGATATTTCAAGTGGACAAAATTGCTTACAATGACGGGGCCTATCATTTGCAAGCAAGTACAACTAGAATCAAGCATCGAACAGTCTGCAGGATCACATATAAAGACTATAAAGAATAAAAGCTAAGTCTGCAAGCATAAAATGCTATCTTTCATTTTCATCTTTCCTATGAAACATAAAAGACCCAAATCAAAAATTAAACCCACAGCCAGTGAATTGAGCGAGCCATCTCTGCAGCTGAATAGGCCTTAGGTGATCTTGGTGAGTAACAAATGAATAATGAAACACCTGAAAGGCTAAGACATCTGTATAATTATGGAACCTGCTGAAGAAGGAGCAGCTGTAATGAAAGCCACAGGGAAATGCAACGCAGAGTGTTCTGGGTAATCCCCTAATCACACTTTTTAACGAGAGAAAAGTCCTTTCAGGCATGTACCTTTCATTCCTCTAGAAACTAAATGCTGAATCTCCCACTAGAAAATTATTTAAATCAATGAATAGTCTTTGGAATTTGTCTTTATGTAGAAAGACAGATGAAGGATAAATAGTCCAGAAAAATAATTAAGTCCTATCGTTTTTCATAAGGCTCTTTTTCCTTGTCCTGAACTCAAAGCACTTTATGATCTAGATATGCTATTGTACTCTCCAGGACAGACTCAACTTCCACCCAGTGCTCCGTGGGACGACAGCAAATGGTCTTGGACACCCCAGCTGCTGGGGTTTGGTCTCCTCCAGCCCCCATCTGCCCTTTAATTGTCAGAGGCATTTGAACCAGAACAACTCCATCTTGAATAGGGGCTGGGTAAAATAAGGCTGAGATCCACTGGGCTGCATTCCCAGGAGGTTAGGCATTCTAAGTTACGGGAGAGATAGGAGGTCAGCATAAGATACAGATCACAAAGACCTTGCTGATAAAAGGTTGTGCTAAAGAAGCTGGCCAAATCCTACCAAAACCAAGGTGGTGATAAAAGTGACCTTTGGTCGTCCTCACTGCTCATTATATGCTGATAATAATAATATGTTAGCATGCTAAAAGACACTCCCACCAGCACCAGTTTACAAATACCATGGCAACATCTGGAAGTTACCCTATATGGTCTAAAAAGGGGAGGAACTTCCAGTTCCAGGAATTGCCCACCCCTTTTTCCCAAAATCTCAGGAATAAGTCACCCCTTGTTTAGCACATAATCAAGAAATAACCATAAAAATAGCCAACCAGCAGCCTTTGGGGCTGCTCTGCCTATGGAGTCACGGTTCTTTTATTCCTTTACTTCCTTAATAAACTTGCTTTCACTTTATGGATTCGCCCCAAATTCTTTCTTGCACGAGATCCAAGAACCCTCTCTTGGGCTCTGGATCAGGACCCCTTCCCGGGCACGTCATCACCACTCAGGAGGATTAGTCCACTCACATTTCCAATCCCTGCTCCAACTGACTGCCAGCGAGAAAAGAGCTCCCAATGGCTCACACGTCATTCTTGACATCTTACCTCCTTCACGAAAACCATTTTAACTGAGAGGAAACAGGATCATAAAACTTATTACCATCTTCTCTGCAACTCACCCCAACACCTCCCGTGTCTTTATCTTTGTCCCCGCTGCAAAAAATATAAATATATATATATTGGTTGAGATGACATGTGCCTGTAGTCCCAGCTACTTGGAGGCTGAGGTGGGAGGATCTCTTGAGCCCAAGAGTTTGGGGCTGCAGTCAGCTGTGATTGTGCCACTGCTCTCCAGACCAGGTGATTGAGCAGGACCCCATACCTAAAAAATTAATAAACTAAAAGTTAAAAAAAAATCAGTGGTGTAAAACAACATCCATTTTATTATGCTGAAAGAAGAAAAGAAGAAAACAAACCTTTTATCTGAGAAATATGAGCCCCTTTAAATTATCAGGCCCAGAGAAGTGTTGGAATGAAACAGCAGTCGTATGTCTCCCCTTTGAGCTAAACAGTTACGTTTTGAAGCCCCTTGCTATGCGGACTCTAAACTAACTGACACCAAGTAGCCACAAAATGCCATACACTCGGCTGGCGAGGTGGCTTACGCCTGTAATCCCAGCACTTTGGGAGGCCAAAGTGGGCGAATCACGACGTCAGGAGATGGAAACCATCCTAGCCAACACAGTGAAACCCCCATCTCTATTAAAATACAAAAAATTAGCCGGGTGTGGTGGTGTGTGCCTGTAGTCCCAGCTAGTCGGGAAGCTGAGCCAGGGGAATTGCTTGAGCCTGAGAGGCAGAGATTGCAGTGAGCCAAGATTGCGCCACTGCACTCCAGCCTAGTGACAGAGCTCCATCTCAAAAAACAAAAAGAAGCCATACATCCTGTGGTTGTTTCAACAATGTGTAGCTAATTACTAACCAATGTTACTTTTGTAAGCCAAAGAGAATTCCTGACAAACAGCTTTTGTAATATCCCCTCTCCTGATTCATTCTTTTTTCTTTGAAAACCAGAGCCTCCACCTTGTTCCCCAGAACGCTCTCCAACGCAAACTGGGAAGTGTGTCCTGGGCACAGCCCTCAACCATGGCCCAAATAAACTGTCGGTTTTAATTTTGACTCAGTTTCTTCCTTTTATATTAACAATGCCATCTAGATTCTGAGGTCAGGACTTTGAACAGGCCCTGAGAGGACAGCTTGTCTGCCCCACAGTGTCTGGGATCACAGCGAAGAGGACTCCAGTGGCAGGGGCTGGAATCACCAGAGGCTTCTTTACTCACTTGAGGAAGTGAGTGAAGGTTTGACTTGAAGGCTGAACTCATCTAGGACTGGAGCTCTGATGTGTGGCTTCTCTGTGAAGCTTGGGCTTCCTGCCAGCATGGCTGCCTCAGGTGGATGTGGATTCTTACAAAGGGACCTGCGGCTGTGAGAGTGTCTGATGATGAAGGCAGCAGTTGCATGGTCTTCTATGGTCCAGAATCAGAAATTTCATAGTGCTTGGGATAAAACAAACTAATTATTTTCTTCTCTCACACCAACACACCACCAATCAACACAGCAGACTTCTGTGACCAAATGAAGGGTTTTTTTTTCCCTACATGCCAAGAAGCAGACACCAGCTGGGCGTCCTCTAATTCAATTCCAAGATTATCTGCCTGGAGATAGCGTCAGATCCCACAGGTTGAGGGCTCAATCCCACAAGCCCCCTCTCCTGCTTCCCCTCAATTGCAAGTCCAGGCCTCTGGAACTTCAGACTGACTGGCTTCACAGTGGGGTTCCCATAATTCCCTCTTTGGTTTTCATTAATTTGCTGGAGCAGCTCATGGAACTTAGGGAAACACTTACTTGTATTTACCTGTTTATTATGAAGATATTTTATTTGATTTTTTTGAGACGGAGTTTCGCTCTTGTTGCTCAGGCTGGAGTGCAATGGCGTGATCTCGGCTCACCACAACCTCTGCCTCCCGGGTTCAAGCGATTCTCCTGCCTCAGCCTCCCGAGTAGCTGGGATTACAGGCATGTGCCACTACCCTTGGCTAATTTTGTATTTTTAGTAGAGACGGTTTCTCCATGTTGGTCAGGCTGATCTCAAACCCCTGACCTCAGGTGATCCGCCCACCTCTGCCTCCCAAAGTGCTGGGATTACAGGCATGAGCCACCACGCCCGGCCTTATTATGAAGATATGTTAAAGGATACAAATGAACACCCAGATGAAGGGATACACAGGCAGGTCTGGAAGGGTCCCTAGTGCAGGAGCTTCCGTCCTTGTGGAGCTGGGGTGCGCCACCCTTCCGGCATGTGGATGGGTTCTTGCTTACCTTCCTGTCAGCCTCCGCGTGTTCAGCAATCTGGAGGTAAGTTCTCCAAACTCTGTCCTTTTGGGTTTTTATGGAGGACTCATTGCCTAGGATGATTGACAACCATGTACAAATGTGACTGGACAAAAAGCACATGATCTAAACCTGGCAAGGCCTGCTGTCTGTTCAGACTTCTCTCAGCCTCTCTATGGAGCCTTCCTTCCTCTAGGGTCAGGAGCTGGGCCCTCTGTGCACTGCGAGTCTTTTGACCACAATCAGATGAAGTCCTGCCTTGGACAGATGAAAGATGGGCAGGAGAAGGGCAGAGAGAAGTTCTGTTTCCTGAGTCCTGCCTCTGAGGCCCAAAGTGTCCCAACATTATAACACAACACTGTAACAAGGGTTACAGGAGTTATTAATACAAGCCAGAAACTGTGGACACACACACACACACACACACATATACATGTATGTGTGTGTGTATATATATATGTGTGTGTATATATAGGTTTAGGACTTATATGTATACGTGTGTGTGTGTGTGTGTGTGTATATAAAATCATAATATCACACACAGGGTCACCTCTGCCATATTCTGTTGCTAAGAGCAGCCTGCCCAAATTAAAAGGGTGGGAACACCCCCCTCCACTCCCCACCTGATGGGAGGGGCTGCAAAGAATTTGTGGCCATTTTTAAAAACTGCCGTGTGTCTCATACATGTTCCTCATTTGACCTCCTGAACATCTCTGGGCCTGCTTCTTTCCTTCGCCACCACTACCCTGTTCCAAACCATCCTCCCCCACCTGGACCACCCTGATACCCTCCTCCTGCTCACCCGGCACATGCCCTTAGGCACTGCTCAGCCACCATCTATTCTCCACCCTGCAAGCAGGGTGATTGTACAAACCCAAATCTGCTTATCACCAGCCTCCAACCTTCGGAGGTTAAGATACAGAGTCCTGAGCTGGGCACGGTGGCTCATGCCTGTAATCCCAGCACTTTGGGAAGCCAAGGTGGGCAGATTGCCTGAGGCCAGGAGTTAGAGACCAGTCTGGCCAACATGGTGAAACCCCATCTCTATTAAAAATACAATAAAAGTAGCTGGACGTGGTGGCATGTGCCTGCAATCCCAGCTACTTGGGAAGCTGAGGCAGGGGAATTGCTTGAACCAGGGAGGTGGAGGTTGCAGTGAGCCTAGATCGCACCACCACACTCCAGCCTGAGTGACACAAGTGAGACTCCGTCTCGGAAAAAAAAAAAAAAAAAAGATACAGAGTCTTTGCTTGGCCTAGAAGGCCCTGTGTGGTTTAGTCCCTGATGATACATCTGGTTTCCTGACCCTGGGCTTCATTATCTTCCTGAGTGCTGGGTGCTGTCTAGTGCTTCAGGGCCTTTGCACATTCTGGCCCCTCTGCCTCAAATGCTCTTCTTTGCGGACCCCACTAACCTTCACCCAGAAACCTCCTATTCATACCACTTACACCTGGGAGGCTTCTCTATGCCCCAGAGTAAGTAGGAGCCCTGCTGTGATGTGGCCTTGCAGACCACACTGTCAAGAGGTAGAGTCTATGCATGGGAGTTGGTCATGTGATTTGTTTTGCTCAATGCGTCATTCACAAACATTAATACAGGAGGAAATTTGAAAAGTGGTTGTACATCAGGGTCTGCTCTCTTGCTATGACTGGGAGCCCAAGACCACCAAGTCCTAACCAGCCTTCTGAACACTGGAAGGTCATGTGCAGAAGAGCTAAGGCTCCCTGGTGGAAGACCTGCTGACTGGCAGACACGTGTGAGGCCATCCTCCATCCGCCAGCGCCAGCCCACCCCTTAACTGACCAGGGACAGAGGAGAGAGCTGAGGAGAGACCACACAAGCTGACCCAGCCTAGAAGCCCCTTCCAGCCCAGATGACACACAGAATCATGTACAACAATAAAATGGTGGTGGATTTAAGCCGCTGAATGTGAGGGGAAACTGATGGATATCCATGGAAGTTATTTTACTATCAATAACTTCATCAGACTATGAGCTTCCTAAAGGCAGGCACCAGGTCAAGCTCGCAGCTTGATCACATATGTTTAAAATAGTACCCCACACGAAGTAGATTCTCCATAATTATTTAGGAAATTAATTAAGTAAATAAGTAAACAGTCTCCACTGGAGAGACAAAATTGGCTGTCAAGATTTTGTAGCTCTTCTTTTTTTTGGGGGGGGGACGGAGTTTCGCTCTTGCTGCCTAGGCTGGGGTGCAATGGTACGATCTTGGCTCACCGCAACCTCTGCCCCCTGGGTTCAAGCAATTCTCCCGCCTCAGCCTCCCGAGTAGGTGGGATTACAGGCATATGCCACCATGCCTGGCTAATTTTGTATTCTTAATAGAGATGGGGTTTCTCCATGTTGGTCAAGCTAGTCTCAAACTCCTAACCTCGTGATCCGCCCACCCTGGCCTCCCAAAGTGCTGGGATTATAGGCGTGAACCACCGCACCCAGCTGGTTTTGCAGCTCTTAAAAACAGTGACTCTACAATGTTTTTCTCACATTTGCTGGGGTCACTCACTGCAAACTCCGCCTCCCGGGTTCACGCCATTCTCCTGCCTCAGCCTCCCGAGTAGCTGGGACTACAGGCGCCCGCCACCTCGTCCGGCTAGTTTTTGGGGGGTTTTTTTTTGTATTTTTTAGTAGAGACGGGGTTTCACCGTGTTAGCCAGGATGGTCTCGATCTCCTGACCTCGTGATCCGCCCGTCTCGGCCTCCCAAAGTGCTGAGATTAAAGGCTTGAGCCACCGCCCCCCTTTTTTTTTTTTTTTTTTTTTTTTTTTTGAGACAGAGTCTCGCTCTGTACCCCTGGCTGGAGTGCAGTGGCGCGATCTCGGCTCACTGCAAACTCCGCCTCCCGGGTTCACGCCATTCTCCTGCCTCAGCCTCCCGAGTAGCTGGGACTACAGGCGCCCGCCACCTCGCCCGGCTAGTTTTTTGTTTTTTTTTTTTTTTGAGGCGGAGTCTCGCTCTGTCGCCCAGGCTGGAGTGCAGTGGCCGGATCTCGGCTCACTGCAAACTCCGCCTCCCGGGTTCACGCCATTCTCCTGCCTCAGCCTCCCGAGTAGCTGGGACTACAGGCGCCCGCCACCTCGTCCGGCTAGTTTTTTGGAATTTTTTAGTAGAGACGGGGTTTCACCATGTTAGCCAGGATGGTCTCGATCTCCTGACCTTGTGATCCGCCCGTCTCGGCCTCCCAAAGTGCTGGGATTACAGGCATAAAAAAATTTTTTTCTTTTTTGAGGCAGAGTCTCGCTCTTGTCCCCCTGGCTGGAGTGCAGTGGCGCAATCTTGGCTCACTGCAGCCTCCATCTCTTGACAGTTCGCAGGTTCAAGCGATTCTCCTGCCTCAGCCTCCCGAGTAGATGGGATTACAGGCACCTGCCACCACACCTGGCTAATTTTTGTATTTTTAGTAGAGGGGTTTCACCATGTTGGCCAGGCTGGTCTCGAACTCCTGACCTCAGGTGATCTGCCCACCTTGGCCTCTCAAAGTGCTGGGATTACAGGTGTGAGCCACTGAACAAGACCAAAAAAAATTTTTTTTTAATTACCTGGGTGTGGTGGCATGGTACCTGTGGTCCCAGCTACTCGGGAGGCTGAACCAGGAGGACTGCTTGAGCCTAGGAAGTCAAGGCTGCAGGTAACTGTGTTTGCACCAGTGCTTTCCAGCCCGGGCTACAGAGGGAGACCCTGTCTCAAATAAACAAAATAACACAAAACAAAAATACATAAAATGAAATAGACTTTGGACATGTGTGTGAGGGGTGCATAATTGAAGTCCTGTCCTCACCTCCTTGGGCCTGATGAGTGTTCCATACCTCACATAGCTCAGACTGCTCTGAACTGTTTTCCTTTTCTCACAGTAATCTTTCTAATGTGCCCACAGCAATCTGTGCATATCCTAGCAACTCCCATGCTGCACTGCATTTATGTGTCTGTTTCCTCTCAGTCTCTGAAGTGCCGTTGAGAATAAGCCATTCATTCGTTCATTCTTCCATTCAACAAATTTATTGAGTGCCTCCTATGTGACAGGCCCTGTGCTAATATCAGGGATACAGTAGTAAATGAGGCAGAAATAAGTGGTCCTTGCTCTGCTGGAGCTTACTTTGTCTCTTTCTGAAACGGAAACAGATAAAAACAAGTAGTTAGTACATAATATTGTTACAAGTTTTGGTGAGTACCAGTGAAAGTGACTACAAAAGTGCCTAATACTGAAAATGTTAGGGCAGGATGCAATTTTATTTTAATTATGTATTTATTTATTTTTGAGGCAGAGTCTTCCTCTGTTACCCAGGCTATAGTACGGGGTGCAATCATGGCTCGCTGCAACCTCAACCTCCCGGGCTCAAGCAATCCTACCTCCCACCTCAGCCTCCCAAGTAGCTGGGGCTACAGGTATATGTCATGACACCCAGCTAATTTTTGTTTTTTGGTTTTGTTTTTTTTGAGACAGAGTCTCACTCTGTTGCCTTAATTTTTTTTTTTTTTTTTGAGATGGAGTCTCACTTTGTTGCCCAGGCTAGAGTGCAGTGGCACAATCTCAGCTCACTGCAACCTCTGCTGCCCGGGTTCAAGCAATTGTCCTGCCTCAGCCTCCTGAGTAGCTGGGATTACAGGCCCCTGCCACTGTGCCCAGCTAATTTTTGTATTTTCAGTAGAGATGGGGTTTTACCATCTTGGTCAGGCTGGTCTTGAACTCCTGACCTCATGATCCACCTGCCTCGGCCTCCCAAAGTGCTGAGATTACAGGCATGACCACCGCACCGGGCCTAATTTTTGTATTTTTTTGTAGAGATGGAGTTTCACTATGCTGTCCAGGCTGGTTTCGAACTCCTGGACTCCCACCTCGACCTTCCAAAGTGCTGAGATTACAAGGTGTCAATTCTTGACCATTCTTGACCACAGGGCTTGATCATTAAGTGTGGAATGAATCGTCATTCATTTCACAGCTTTTTGGTCTTTCTTAGACTTCAACGATGCTGCTTCTTCCCCTCTGTCAATTCAAATTCAAACCATGCTTCAACGCTTAGCACAAGCTCCATTCCTCCAGTAAACCTTATCAATCAAAACATTCTAAGCAAAGACAACAGCGAGGTCAAAGGCCCAGGAAATAAAACAAAATAGAGCAAGGAAACTCCCAAGTAGTTCAATGCAACCGGGGCATAAAATTTGAGGGAGGCAATGGTTAAAGGAAAGACTGAAAGGATTGACGATGGTCACAATCCTTCAGTAAACATTTATTAAGTACCTACAATGTGCTGGGTATTGAGCATGTACACATGGTCCTCGTTTCCATGTGTTCACAGTCAAGGGCACAAAGAGACAACTGGGCTGGGCAAGTGGCTCATGCTTATAATCCCAGTGCTTTGGGAGGCTGATGCGGGAGGATTGTTTGAGGTTATGAGGTCAGGACCACTACCAAATATTAAAAAATTAGCTGGGCATGGTGGCATATACCTGTAGTCTTAGCTACTCGGGAGGATCACTTGAGCCCAGGTATCCAAAGCTGCAGTGAGCTACAACTGCACCGTAGCCTAGGTGACAGTGAGATCCTGTCTATAAAAAAATAGTAATAAATTTAAAAATAAAAACGAAACAAAAGGAGAGACAATTGATAATCAGAAATTGTAAAAAAACACTAAAAGGAAAATGAATGATATAAGAGAAACATTTTAGAAAACGTATCAGCCAGGCTGGGCGTGGTGGGTCACACCTGTTATCCTAGCACTTGGGGAGACTAAGGTGGGCTGATTGCCTGAGTTCAGAATCCAAGCCCAGCCTGGGCAACATGGTGAAACCCTATCTCTACTAAAATAAAAAAAATTAGCCAGGCGAGGTGGTGTGCACCTTTAGTCCCAGCTACTTGGGAGGCTGAGGCATGATAATTGCTTGAACCCAGGAGGCAGAGGAGGTTGCAGTAAGCTGAGATCTTGCCACTGCACTCCAGCCTGGGTGACAGAGCAAGACTCTGTCTCAAAAAAAAAAAAAAGAAAAAGAAAAAGAAAAGGGAAGGAAGGAAGGGAGGGAGAAAGAAAGAAAGAGAAAACATATCAGCCTAGGCATGGTGGCTCACACCTGTAATCCCAGCACTTTGGGAGGCAGAGGAGGGCAGATCACTTGAGGACAGGGGTTCAAGACCAGTCTGGCTAACATGGTGGCCTACTCTACTAAAAATGCAAAAATTAGACGGGTATGGTGGCGTGTGGCTGTAATCCCAGCTACTCTGGAGGCTAAAGCAGGAGAATCACTTGAACTTGGGAGGCAGAAGTTGCAGTGAGATGAGATCGTGTACCACTGTACTCCAGCCTAGGCAACAAAGCAAGACTCCATCTCAAAAAAAAAAAAAGAAAGAAAAGCTGGGCGCGGTGGCTCACGCTTGTAATCCCAGCACTTTGGGAGGCCGAGGCGGGTGGATCACAAGGTCAGGAGATCGAGACCACAGTGAAACCCTGTCTCTACTAAAAAAATACAAAAAATTACTAAAAATACAAAAAATTAGACAGGCGTGGTGGCGGGCGCCTATAGTCCCAGCTACTCAGGAGGCTGAGGCAGGAGAATGGCGTGAACCTGGGAGACGGTGCTTGTAGGGAGCCGAAATCACGCCACTGCACTCCAGCCTGGGTGACAGAGCAAGACTCCATCTCAAAAAAAAAAAAAAAGAAAAGAAAAAGAAAGCATATCTAAATATGTTTAGAGAACATATTTTAGGCCTTTAGTTAAGACCTGGGCCGGGTGCAATGGCTCAAGCCTGTAATCCTAGCAGTTTGGGAGGCCAGGGTGGGAGGATCACTTGAGTCCAGGAATTTGAGACCAGCCTGGGCAACATGGTGAAATCCCATCTCTACAAAACATTAGTCAGGTGTGTGGTGCACGCCTGTGGTCCCAGCTAGCCAGGAAGCTGGGGTGGGAGGATGGCTTGAGTCCAGAGGTGATATTTATGCTGAGAGGTGAAAGATGAAAAGGAAAAAAAGCCAAGAAAGCACATTCCAAATGGAACAAACAGCTTGGGTGAAGTCCCGGAGGCAGGAAAGAACTTAATACAATGAAGGAACTGAAAGAAGGCTGATATTGCTGGAGCTCAGGGAGCCAGGGGTGGAGTAGCAAGAAAAATGATGGGGACCAGGCGGTGGCTGATGCCTGTAATCCCAGCACTTTGGAAGGCCGAGGCTGGCAGATTCCTTGAGCTCAGGAGTTTGAAACCAGCCTGGATGACATGGTGAAAGTCTACACAAAAATACAGAAATTAGCCGGACGTTGCGGTGCGCCTGTGTAGTCCCAATTACTCAGGAGGCTGAGGTGTGATTGCACCACTGTATTCCAGCCTAGGTGACAGTGCAAGACCTTGCCCCTCTTCTCTCACAAAAAAGATGGAATAGCTGGGCAAAGTGGTTCACACCTGTAATCACAGCACTTTGGGAGGCTGAGGTGAGCAGATCACTTGAGGTCAGGAGTTTGAGACCAGCCTAGCCAACATGGTGAAACCTTGTCTTTATTAAAAATACAAGAATTAGCCAGGCGTGGTGGCACGCACCTGTAGTCCCAGCTACTCTACTCGGGAGGCTGAGGCAGGAGAATCGCTTGAATCTGGGAGGTGGAGGTTGCAGTGAGCTGAGATCGTGCCGCTGCACTCCAGAGCAAGACTGTCTCAAAAAAAAAAAAAGAAGGATGGAATAGCAAGTGAAGGGCCATACTGATCATGACTTTATGGAAGTTGAAGTTTGTATTTAGTTTTAAGTACAATTGGAAGACACCGATGAGTTTTTAAAAGGAAGTGACATGATAGAATTTCTATTTTAGAAAACTAATTCTGGCAGCTGTGTGGAAAATGAGTTGAAAATGGACAACACTGCTCTTGTGAAACTTCCTTAAAAAGCTGTTGCATAAACTGACCTGCACTGTTTGAAGTCAGAATAGTGATTAGAGGGCAGCATGAGGGGAGATTCTGAAGGTGCAGGAAATGTTCTGGTTATTTTCTGGGAGCTGATTATATGGGTATGTTTGGTTTGTGAGTATTCAAACTTTACAGTTGGGATATGTAAATTTTTCCTTATGTATATTGTACTTCAATACAAATTTTTACGCCGGGCACGGTGGCTCACCCCTGTAATCCCAGCACTTTGGGAGACTGAGGAGGGCAGATCACTTGTAATAATATAGTAATATAGTAATAGTTGAATTTAGATGATCCTACATTAGGAAATAAAATGAAATGTATAACGGTTATTACTGGAATAATTGACAAAATTTAAAGATGGAATTTGTATACCAGTATTTTTTTTTTTTTTTTTTTGATACCGAGTCTGGCTCTGTGGCCCAGGCTGGAGTGCAGTGGCCAGATCTCAGCTCACTGCAAGCTCCGCCTCCCGGGTTTACGCCATTCTCCTGCCTCAGCCTCCCGAGTAGCTGGGACTACAGGCGCCCGCCACCTCGCCCGGCTAGTTTTTTGTATTTTTTAGTAGAGACGGGGTTTCACCGTGTTAGCCAGGATGGTCTTGATCTCCTGACCTCGTGATCCGCCCGTCTCGGCCTCCCAAAGTGCTGGGATTACAGGCTTGAGCCACCGGGCCCGGCCTGTATACCAGTATTGAATCACGATTAAATTTCCTTAATTTTATAATCGGGCTGTGCTTATGTAAGAGGTAGTTCTTGATCTTAGTAGATACATACCAAAGTATTAGGAAGATGTGTGATTGGTTTTCAAATGGTTTTGCAAAATAATATGTAAACACATAGGTAAAGATAAAACAAAACTAAGCAAAATAATAACACTAAGTGAATCCCGGTGAAGAGTATATGGGCATTCATTATATTATTCTTGCAACATTTGTTTTATATTTTTAATATTTTAAAAACAGGCCGGGCGCAGTGGCTCAGGCCTGTAATCCCAGCATTTTGGGAGGCCAAAGTGGGCGGGTCACTGGAGGTCAGGACTTTGAGACCAGCTTAGGCATGGGGAAACTCCATCTTTAGTAAAAATACAAAAATTAGCCAGGTGTGATGGCACCCGCCTGTGATCCCAGCTCCTCGGGAGGCTGAGGAACGAAAATCGCTTGAGCCTGGGAGACGGAGGCTGCAGGGCACTGAGATCGTGCCACTGCACTCCAGCCTGCGTGACAGAGCGAGACTACGCGAAAAATAAATAAATTAATAAACAAATAAAATAAAAATAACTAAATTATTTGAAATTGTCATAAGCTAAGTAATAAGTAAAAACTGGAGAAAAGCCATAACAATAATCCGGGAACAAGATAATGTGATGAGCTAAACCTGGCAGTCAAGACACAGAAAACTGATTAAATTCAAGGTATGTTTTGGAGGTAGAACAAGGTTAACTGATAAGGTGTAGTAAATAAAGAAAAAGGGATGAATAACCGTTGTAAACAAACAACCCGACCAAAATGACCAAACTAGCTCCGCCCTTGCCGTTTGGACCCAAGCGAAGGAAGTGAGGAAAACAAGGCGACCGCCTAGCAACCGTCAGGCTTCCGTTCTAGCGTCGCGAAGAGGCCGTAAATCAGAGAAATCCGTTTGGCCCCTCCCCTAAAGGGCTGTCCTTGAGACTGACTGGCCAATGGTAAGCGAGTAGTCGATGGATGATCCAGTAGCTCTGGAGTGGGTGGAGTCCTGAGGAATTGGGATGGGCTGGACTTGGGCCTGGAATTCGGCATTTCCGCCCACGTGGGAAGCCATGCCGTGTAGACCCGGCTAGAATCTGAAATGCGGGAGAGTCCTGGACCCCGAGTGATGGGGCCGGCGCCAGCTGGAGAGCAGCTGTGCGGCGCGATTGTAGAGCCAGAGGTGGGTTAAGGCTTCTGGGAGGAACAGAGGCTCAATGTGCGCTCCTTTGGCTGCAGGGTCCGAGATGGCGGGGCCTGACAGCTTGCCGGTGAAGGCCATGCCGGCGGACCATTTTGGAGGATGTTTCCAGCCTGTGGCACTGAGGCAGGGCTTTCTAGGGGAAATGGAACCTGGCAGTATTTGGTTAGAAGCAGTGAAGCCAGTAGAGCCTCTGCTCCCTTCTGGAAATCTGCACCTCAAAGTCGAAGAGACCCACATTTGGGTCGTTTCCTTAACTTGGTCGTCCTTGACGATAAGCGGGATCTTCCTCCCTCCACAGAGCTTGTGTCCAGTTCTGTGCTCCCCGCTGTAGCGGAGGGCATACGGTGCCTCTCCCGGAGCGCTCCAGTAAGGCTTTCTGGGGTGAGAGGGATCGTGGAGGGTATGGGCCTACGGCTGTAAGGGAAGAGGTTTGGGATCCTGCACACTTGCCTTTGAAGCCTGCTCATGGTATGGGTGTACCAGTTGTGGAACCTCGAGTGAGCAGTGGGACTTCAGGTATCTTCAAGAATTATTTTGAGGATTTAATGACTGGCTAAATGTATCCTCTGGAGTCCAGTCTGTTCTAGCTCCTTCCATCAGTGAGTACTTAGTATATACTGAGGCAGTCAGGGCTTCCTTGAGGAGATGGAACCTGGCAGGATTTGGTTGGAGCGAGAATGGAAAAGACATTTGAGAAGTCCCAGGCCTATATCAGCAGAAGAGGAAACTTCCTGAAAATACAAGGGACTTGGGCATTACTTAGGGCAGGGCCCAGTCAGCTTCTTTTTATTTTTATTTTTTGAGACAGTCTTGCTCTGTTGCCCAGGCTAGAGTGCAGTGGCATGATCTCAGCTCACTTCAGCCTCTGTCTCCTGGATTCAAGTGATTCTCCTGCCTCAGTCTCCCGAGTAGCTGAGATTACAGGCATGTGCCACCACACTCGGCTAATTTTTGTATTTTTAATTCAGACAGGGTTTCCCCATGTTGGCCAGGCTGGTTTCGAACTCCTGACTTCACCTGATCCGCCCACCTCAGCCTCCCAAAGTGCTGGGATTACAGGCATTAGCCACCGTGTCCGACCTGGGCCCAGTCAGCTTCTGTCCCTACCAATTCCAAACAGAGCTCCATGCTTGTGGTGTCAGGTAGACACAAGAGCTCTTAAGGAATTTTCGGTTCGGCACTCAGTAATGTTCCTCGAAGTAACGATTCTCGTGAGTTTTACAAAATCTGACTGCTATTCGAAAGAGGGACAGTGCAGGTGAAGCCTTTACCCACAACCTATCATGGTGGCATTTTAGGCAGCAGATGCTAGATGTCTATTACCTCACAATGGCTTCTCCCTCACTGGTCACAGGTGATGGAACCAGCCCTGGGAGGCACAGGCAAAGAGAGGAAGAAGGCATTCTCTAGGAAGCGTACATTGGCTGAGCCTCCAGCGAAGGGCCTCCTGCAGCCAGTGAAGCTCAGCCGGGCAGAACTGTACAAGGAGCCTACCAATGAGGAGCTTAATCACCTTCGGGAGACTGAGATCTTGTTCCACTCCAGCTTGCTTCGTTTACAGGTACTGTTGAGTGTCTGGGGCTTTTGTTCGAGGGGTGTACCTGGGACCCTGAGGCTGATGGACTGTTTTCTACCCTCTCTTACAGGTAGAGGAGCTACTAAAGGAAGTAAGGCTGTCAGAGAAGAAGAAGGATCGGATTGATGCCTTCCTACGGGAGGTCAACCAGCGGGTTGTGAGGGTGCCCTCAGTCCCTGAGACAGAGGTAAGCAAATGGCCTGGGGAACTGGGAAGCACAAAAGAGACCTCCGGGGGGGTGTATCAAACAGTGGCCTTGCTGTTACTCTCTTTAAGGGTTGGGGTGCAGGGAGGTCATTCTCACAGCAAGGAAGCTTAGCTGGGAGCGTGGTCATTTGTGTATTCATTCAGCAAGTACTTACATGCGTTGCAGTATTTGTGTTCTTAGAACATATCAGTAAATAGCCTATGTTCTAATGTTGAGGTTATAGTTAATAGATAAGCATGACAGGTCAACTCTATGGCAATGTTAGAATGTGGTAAACACTGGAAAAAGGAAAAAGTAGGACAAGCAATGTAAGGGGATTGGGAGTGTTAGAGGATGGGTGTGGTTTACAAATGTAAATGGGGTGTTCACAAAGTAGGCCTTATTGAAGTGACATTTGTGTAAAGACTTGAAGTAGGTGAGTCAGCTATATAGATATCTAAGGGAATGAAAGCATTCCAGGAAGGGGGAACAGCCAGTACAAAATCACAAAGGCAGAATTGTTCCAGGTACATTCCTTGGAATGAATGAGGAAGATAGAAGGAGATGAGTTCAGAAAGGTGATGGGGAAAGGCAGCATATCATGCATTGCATTGTGTCCCGAAATAAGGACTTTGGCTGTTGCTCTGGGTGAGATGGGGAGCCACTGCTGGGTTTTATTTTGCAGAGCACTGATGCCCTCTGACGTTTATTTTTATTTTTTTTTTTTTTGAGACGGAGTCTCGCTCTGTCGCCCAAACTGGAGTGCAGTGGCCAGATCTCAGCTCACTGCAAGCTCCGCCTTTCGGGTTCACACCATTCTACTGCCTCAGCCTCCCGAGTAGCTGGGACTACAGGCGCCCGCCACCACGCCAGGCTAACTTTTTTTGTATTTTTAGTAGAAATGGGGTTTCGCTGTGTTAGCTGGTATGGTGTCCATCTCCTATCCTTCGGCCTCCCAAAGTGCTGGGATTACAGGCGTGAACCACCGCGCCTGGCCCCTCTGACGTTTAAAAGTTCACCTTTTTTTTTTTGAGACACAGTCTGGCTCTTTTCCACCAGGCTGGAGTGCAATGGTGCGGTTTCGGTTCACTGCAGCCTCTGCCCCTCCTGTTTAAGCGATTCTCCTGCCTTAGCCTCCTGAGTAGCTGGGATTACCACACCCAGCTAATGTTTTTTTGTATTTTTAGTAGAGATGGGGTTTCACCATGTTGGCTAGGCTGATCTCGAACTCCTGACCTCAGGTAATCTGCTTGCCTCGGCCTCCCAAAGTGCTGGGATTACAGGTGTGAGCCACTGCACCTGGCCTAAAAAGTTCACTTTTCCAGCCTTAAAAAGTTTAGTTTTAGAAAAATTTACTCCAGCTATTGTGTCAAAAGTAGAATGGAGAGGGACAACGATGAGATTAGGGAGACCAGTTAGGAACTAATCTAGGCACTAAGAAATGATGGCTCCTCAAACTAGGGAGGAAAGTAAAGAAGTGATCCTTTTTTTTTTTTTTTAATTTTTTTCTCTCTCTGTTTTAAAAAATTTTCTTTTTAGAGAAGTGATCCATTTCTGAATACATTTTGGTAGTAAAATGGGTATTCTTTTTTTTTTTTTTGAGACAAAGTCTCGCTCTGTAGCGCAGGCTGGAGTGCAGTGGCGCAATCTCGACCTTGGCTCACTGCAAGCTCTGCCTTCCGGGTTCACGCCATTCTCCTGCCTCAGCCTCCTGAGTAGCAGGGACTATAGACGCCTGCCACCATGCCCGGCTAATTTTTTGTATTTTTAGTAGAGACAGGGTTTCACTGTGATCTCGATCTCCTGACCTCGTGATCCGCCCACTTCGGCCTCCCAAAGTGCTGGGATTACAAGTGTGAGCCACCGCGCCCGGCCATAAAATGGGTATTCTTAACAGAGATGAGTTAAGGTGATTTAAGTGGTTTTGGCTTGAGAAACTCATATGGAGTTGTCTTAGCAAGGAAGACATAGTTATGGGAAGATTGGGAGTTTGGTTTCAAACATACCGATGTGTTAAGATGTCTTCTAGACATACAGGGCACATGTGAGGAAGGCAGTTGAATCAGTATGTGTCCCTGTCTCTGCCCCCACAGCTCACTGACCAGGCATGGCTCCCAACTGGGGTTCGAGTGCCCCTCCACCAAGTGCCCTATGCCGTGAAGGGCTGTTTCCGCTTCCTGCCCCCAGCCCAGGTTACTGTTGTGGGCAGCTACCTTCTGGGCACCTGCATCCGGCCAGACATCAATGTGGATGTGGCACTGACCATGCCCAGGGTAAGGTCCAGGGTTTAGGGAATAGAGGCCCACCACCTGACTACCTACAAATCCTGGATCCCCTTTCTTATCTGCTGCTTGCCAGGGGATTGAAGTCTGAATTCTAAATCAGAAGAGCAGACCATTGCAAGCATCCTGAAGGCAACTTAGATCCCTTGGGCCAGTTGCTGTCCTTTTGGAACTTTGCCCTCCTGATATGAGAACTGGGCATAGTGTTACTAACTATGGCTCAGGCACTTCTGTCAGCAGAGGAGCCCTGGTACTCTCACCTTGGCTTCACCTTGGCCCATAGCTCCACAAGCACTTATGTGCCTGGCCTTCTCTTCTCCCCTGGCCCCTCCAGGAAATCCTACAGGACAAGGACGGGCTGAACCAGCGCTACTTCCGCAAGCGTGCCCTCTACCTGGCCCACTTGGCTCACCACCTGGCCGAGGACCCCCTCTTTGGCAGTGTTTGCTTCTCCTACACAAATGGCTGCCACCTGAAACCCTCACTGTTGCTGCGGCCACGTGGTGAGAGGCACACATTGGGCTGAGGGCATAGCATGGGGTGGTAAATCTGGAGGAGGAGGCACAGAGGCCTCAAGTATGGGAGGACAGGATGGGGAGCCCTCTGACTCCAAGGGCTCCTGTAGAGTCTCAGCACCTGCTGTTTCTGCCAGGGAAGGATGAGCGCCTGGTCACTGTACGTCTGCATCCGTGCCCTCCACCTGATTTCTTCCGCCCGTGCCGCTTGCTGCCAACCAAGAACAATGTGCGCTCTGCCTGGTACCGAGGGCAGAGTGCTGCAGGTGATGGTGAGCAGGCCCTGGTGTTTGAGGTGGAGCTGGAGGGAAGAGGTGTGGGGGACTTTCCCTCTCATGGCTTCCCTTTTCATCCCGCAGGTAGCCCAGAGCCCCCTACCCCCCACTACAATACATGGGTCCTTCAGGATACAGCTCTCGAGTCCCATTTGCAGCTCCTGTCAACCATGCTGGGTTCAGCCCAGGGCCTGAAGGATGGCGTGGCACTTCTGAAGGTCTGGCTGCGGCAGCGGGAGCTGGACAAGGTAAGTTGGGGGTAGCCCAGCCTCCCTACCTGAGTGCCTGTGTGATGGGTAGGTTCTGACTTCAGGCCCCTCTCCCTCTGTCTCTTTCAGGGCCAGGGTGGGTTTACTGGGTTCCTTGTCTCCATGCTTGTTGTCTTCCTTGTGTCTACACGCAAGATCCATACCACCATGAGTGGCTACCAGGTCCTGAGAAGCGTCTTGCAGTTTCTGGGTGAGGCAACTAGGTGGGGAAAGGCCAGGGGTTCTACTCCTTCTGGGAATCCTTATCTTAGCAGGGGTCGTTTGGTTTTTTGCCATCAGACAGATGAGCAAACTGAATCAGCTGAGGGAGGGTGTCATTAAGGACTGGGTCCCCAGAAGGGGATACCTTCTAATATACTTGTGGTTCACTTCAGCCACTACAGACCTGACAGTCAACGGGATAAGTTTATGCCTCAGCTCAGATCCCTCTTTGGTAAGTTGGAGAAGGGCCAGGTATATGCCAGGAGGCCTGCAAGTGAGGTGCCAATCCTGACCTGCTTCTCTCTACACCCCCCAAGCCGGCCCTGGCTGACTTCCACCAAGCCTTCTCCGTTGTCTTCCTGGACTCCTCAGGCCGTCTCAACCTCTGTGCTGATGTCACTGCCTCTACTTACCACCAGGTACCAATGGGCCCCCAATCTGTGTTCCCCTGATGTCCCAGCCCAGACTCTGTCCCTTTTGCAAGTACCAGAACCCCAGAAACTCCTCTTCAAAGAGGTAAGTTTAGGGCATGTCTCCGGGTCTAAACCCTTGGATCAGTGAAGGGCACAGGGATGGTCCGTTCTGTGGCTCCAGGTGCAGTATGAGGCGCGGCTGTCTATGACGTTGCTGGACAGCAGAGCTGACAATGGGTTCCACCTGCTGTTGATGACTCCCAAACCCATGATCCGGGCTTTCGACCACGTCCTGCAGTGAGTTTAGGGGCGACAGGGTATATTGGCGGGTCCTGTCTCTTTGAGGCTACAGACGTGGGGCAAACGTCTTCAGACAGATGCTCAGATCATTCAGGGAGGAGGTGGTACTAGAGACCAGCAACCTGATTACTCCTCTTTGGCCCTCTGTACCCCTCCAGTCTCCATCCACTGAGTCGCCTGCAGGCAGCGTGCCACCGGCTGAAGCTCTGGCCAGAGCTGCAGGACAATGGGGGGGACTATGTCTCAGCTGCTCTGGGCCCCCTGACCACCCTCCTGGAGCAGGGCCTGGGGACTCGGCTGAACCTCCTGGCTCACTCTCGACCTCCAGTCCCAGAGGTGAGGTGGTGTAGGTTGGGGAGTTTGGGTGTGAGTTGGGCTGGATCCAGGGTCCCAAGAGACACAAAGGACACTCCTTTGTGTGTCGAGAGTCTCGCTGACACTCCCATCCTCTACCCAGACTGCAGCAGCAGCACCCAGCCTTCTCTGGTGTGGCACGGCTGGCCAAGCGGTGGGTGCGTGCCCAGCTTCTTGGTGAGGGTTTCACTGATGAGAGCCTGGATCTGGTGGCCGCTGCCCTTTTCCTGCACCCTGAGCCCTTCACCCCTCCCAGGGACATGCCATTCCTCTAGCTAGGTGTTTCTTTTTTTTTTTTTTTTTGAGGCGGAGTCTCGCTCTGTCGCCCGGACTGGAGTGCAGTGGCCAGATCTCAGCTCACTGCAAGCTCCGCCTCCTGGGTTTACGCCATTCTCCTGCCTCAGCCTCCCGAGTAGCTGGGACTACAGGCGCCCGCCACCTCGCCCGGCTAGTTTTTGTATTTTTAGTAGAGACGGGGTTTCACCGTGTTAGCCAGGATGGTCTCGATCTCCTGACCTCGTGATCCGCCCGTCTCGGCCTCCCAAAGTGCTGGGATTACAGGCTTGAGCCACCACGCCCGGCCAGCTAGGTGTTTCTACCTAGCTAGAAAGTAGGTTTCTAGGCCAGGCTGGAGGATGGGAAGACTGAGCTCAGCATTTTGAAATCTTGCAGTGGGGCATCAGCCAAGATCCACCAAAGCACAAAGACTCTGGGACCCTGACCCTGGGACTCCTTCTACGGCCTGAGGGACTCACCAGCATTCTTGAGCTGGGTCCAGAGGCAGACCAGCCTGAGGTGAGAGACCCCAGCATGTACACTGGAAGGAGTGGGGCGGCTCTTCCCCATGGCACCTGGACCAAAGTCAGGAGGGTCCACAGAGCCCTTCCTTCCCCAGCTCTACTACCACCCTTGCCTCCTCAGGCTGCTAAATTCCGCCAGTTCTGGGGATTCCGCTCGGAGCTTCGGCGTTTCCAGGACGGAGCCATTCGGGAAGCTGTGGTCTGGGAGGCAGCCTCTATGTCCCAGAAGCGCCTTATTCCCCACCAGGTGGTCACTCACCTCTTGGCACTGTGAGTGTTGGCATCTGGATTCCAGGAGGCAGTGTGGGCTGGGGAGCCTTTCAGGGGTCTGGCCCAGGCAGTTGAGCAAGAACATAGCCCCAAAATTTCTCACTGTCTGTGCCTCTTTTTCAGCCATACCGACATCCCAGAAACCTGCGTCCACTATGTGGGGGGCCCCCTGGATGCACTTATCCAAGGCCTGAAAGAGGTAAGGGTCTTGGGGTCAAGGCTAGTGATTGTAGAGTAGTAATCCGTCTGTGGAGAGAGAGTTCTTTCCGCCTCAGCCAGCTTGCACTTCCTGGCATGTCCAGCAGGCGGCGGTGCTGGCTCTGCTGCAGCCTGAGCTGGGGCAGAATCCAGGTGAAGCTGGCCTTCTGTAGGGTCCATCCTCCTGACCGTCTTCTCCCTCTCAGACCTCCAGCACAGGCGAGGAGGCCCTGGCAGTGGCGGTATGTTGCTATGACGACCTCAGTCGCCTACTGTGGGGGCTAGAGGGTCTCCCACTGACCGTGTCGGCTGTTCAGGGAGCTCACCCAGTGCTGCGCTACACAGAGGTGAGGTGCAACGGTGCAGGTGACCTTTCTGCTTAGTAACCCCACCTCTGCTCCAGTCACCCAGTAGCCCCACCTCTGCTCCAGTCACCCAGTACTCCCTGCTTCTAACTCCTGACTCTGGGCACTCCCTCCCAGTCCCAGGCCCCTTCCTCAGCCCCCCTTCTTCCACAGGTGTTCCCACCAACTCCAGTCCGACCAGCCTTCTCCTTCTATGAGCCTCTGCAGGAGCGTTCCTCACTGCTGCCCCGGCTCGATAAGCCCTGTCCAGCGTATGTGGAGCCCATGATCGGTAAGAGGGCCCTTGGGAGGGAGTGGGAGGGATGGTTCCAGCTCCAGGCCACAGTATGAGACCTCTGACGACTCTTCTCCATCAGTGGTCTGTCACCTGGAGGGCAGTGGCCAGTGGCCACAGGACGCTGAGGCCGTGCAGCGGGTCCGAGCTGCCTTTCAGCTGCGCCTAGCAGAGCTGTTGACACAACAGCATGGTCTGCAGTGTCGTGCCACTGCCACACACACGGATGTCCTCAAGGTTAGGCTGGTGCAGGCAGATATGTCCCCGGGGCGGGGGGGCGGTGCACCAGGGATGTCAGGGCGTGGAAGAAGACACCCCTTTGGGTACCACGCCGGGGAATAGGACTGTAGGCCACAGAGTACTCCCGGGGTCCTGGGTTGACACATCCTTCTCTTTCCGTACCTTCTTCCAACAGGATGGATTTGTGTTTCGGATTCGCGTGGCCTATCAGCGGGAGCCCCAGATCCTGAAGGAGGTGCAGAGCCCAGAGGGGATGATCTCACTGAGGGACACACCTGCCTCCCTCCGCCTTGAGAGAGACACAAGGCAGTTGCCACTGCTCACTAGTGCCCTGCATGGGTAAGGCCACTGACACAGCTTCTTCCTGTCTGTAGGCCCCCTCCTGCCCCCATTCTCCTCGCCTAGCCACCTGTCTCTCTGGGGGACAGATGGTATCATAGTTAGGGGTATGAGTTCTGGAGTCCGGCAGGTCTTGGAATCCTGGCTCTGCCACTTACTGACTGTGACCCTATGGTCAGATTTTCCTCTTTGGTCCCTATGTTCCTCATCTGTAAGATGGAAATAACACTAGGATCAACTTCTTGGAGCGTTTGTTAAGAGAACATGAGATTACATATGTAACCTATTATCACTGAGGCTGGCCTTGGGTAGGGCTGGATGAACAGTGGCGGTGGCGGGGTGGGACCCTGGGCGCCTGAGTCTCGCTGACACTCCCCTCCTCTACCCAGACTGCAGCAGCAGCACCCAGCCTTCTCTGGTGTGGCACGGCTGGCCAAGCGGTGGGTGCGTGCCCAGCTTCTTGGTGAGGGTTTCACTGATGAGAGCCTGGATCTGGTGGCCGCTGCCCTTTTCCTGCACCCTGAGCCCTTCACCCCTCCCAGGTGATTCCCTCCACTTTTTCCCTAGCTGAGAAGTTCCCTTGGGGCCAGCTATCATCCTTCATGCTGCACCCTAAGTTTACATGGGAATGGGTTGTTGAGCAAGTGGCAGAAGGAGTTCTAAGATGCCCTGTCCCTCCCCAGTCCACACCAGAGGGTCTGAGCTCCGTAGCCTGAGGGAAGCCTGGGGATATGTGGCTGGGCCCCGGATTCTTTACTTACTCCAGCCCTTTAGTTCCCCCCAGGTTGGCTTCCTTCGATTCCTTTACTTGGTATCAACGTTTGATTGGAAGAATAACCCCCTCATTGTCAACCTCAACAATGAGCTCACTGGTAAGTGGCAGAACAGGGATCAGACTGCTGGAAGATCTGCCTTTATGGATTGCAGGCAAGGGTTTCCCGGACAGTGTCAGGTTTTCTCTGTGCCTTCCCAGCCCCAGATGTCTAAGCCTGACATGAAGAAGAGGTCCAGGTAAACAGCCTGCCCATTATGACATGATTTGCTCTTAACTGTCAGAGACAGAATGATAGGGTGGGAAGCAAGCTACCCACTGGGGGACTGTGGAAGGAAGAGGAGAATAGAAGGGGAATCCTGAATGCCAGGTGAGCAGTATTAGGGCATGGAACTAGGAAGTGTAGCATAGATACTCAGACCTCTTGGTGGGGGTGGGAATGGTGATTTCTGGTTGTAGCATGAGGCACTCCTGGTCTCTGCAGAGAGCAGGGTGTCAGGTTCCTAATTCTCCAGGTGTGTGGAAGCCCATAGTGGAAGGGGGCCAGGGGCAAGACTCAGCTTGTGCAGGCCCGGAAACCAGACTGGGGGTGCCAAGCAGTGGAAAATTCTGCCTCTGGGCTGAGGTTGGGAGATTAATGCCCCACCCAGTAGAGGCAAATGCAATGTCCCTTTCGTCACCTTTGCCACTTATTGGTGGGGGTTGTTGAAAAATACCTCTGATGAGCAGCTGTTGGGGGCACCATAGGAGGACCTGGGGCAGTAGAGGGTGTCTTACAGGGAGGAGCAGGCTGACCCAGGACCCATTCTTGTCTCTAGTGGAGGAGCAGGTGGAGATCCGCAGTGACTTTCTGGCAGCTCGGGCACAACTCCCCGTCATGGTCATTGTTACCCCCCAAGACCGAAAGCACTCTGTGTGGACACAGGATGGACCCTCAGCCCAGGTTCAGCCCCATACCTGCCCCCTAATGTGTGGTTTTCTTCCCAAGGAAAAAACAGGCCCAGCCTGAGCTGGGAGAGACCCACTGTCAGTTCCAGTCTGATGTGTCTGTACCCCGCAGATCCTGCAGCAGCTTGTGGTCCTGGCAGCTGAAGCCCTGCCCATGTTAGAGAAGCAGCTCATGGATCCCCGGGGGCCTGGGGACATCAGGGTACGCTTCTGACCAGCAGTCACTCCAGGGCCTCTGGGGATTCTGTCTTTGGAAGTTCAGCGTTCGGGGATCTCACAGGAGGCCAGGTCCCCTTGTTTGGTGAGACTGAACAGAGGAGGTGTTGAAGCTGCTGTGGTGCCTGGGGTGGCAGAGCCTGGGGAACCTGGGTTCCGTCTGGGTCTCCTGTTTCTAGTAGCCTGTGCTCTTCCTGCCAGGCTATGCAACAGCTGCTTCCTCTGTGGGTCTTGGTGTTTCAGTCTTCAGATGGGCAGGTGGGCCCATAGTGGGTGGTCAGATGAAAGTGAAGGAGGAGGAAACCAAGGTGGTCATATGGAGAGGTTTGTGGTTCAGTTCCTCAGTCAAGGGGTCCTGCTGACCACTCCTTCTCCCCTTCCTTAGACAGTGTTCCGGCCACCCTTGGACATTTACGATGTGCTGATTCACCTGTCTCCTCGCCATATCCCGCGGCACCGCCAGGCCGTGGACTCGCCAGCTGCCTCCTTCTGCCGGGGCCTGCTCAGCCAGCCGGGGCCCTCATCCCTGATGCCTGTGCTGGGCTACGATCCTCCTCAGCTCTATCTGATGCAGCTCAGGGTTGGTCCTAAACAGCTGAATGACCCTGGGGAGGGGACTTCCAGGTGAAGCCGAGGCTATGGAGGAGCTCTTAAGTGCCTGCCTATAATCTTCTCTGTTCTGTCCCTTTCTAGGAGGCCTTTGGGGATCTGGCCCTTTTCTTCTATGACCAGCATGGTGGAGAGGTGATTGGTGTCCTCTGGAAGCCCACCAGTTTCCAGCCCCAACCCTTCAAGGTGTGCTGGCTGCTGACAGCCGTGTTCCTGAGTGTGTGCACGTGGTTCTGTGTGGGTATGCATGTCTGTGTGTAGTCTGTCCTATGGGCAAACCCGTGTCAGGTGAGGACGTGGAGTGCATGGGCTTGCGTTTCTATCCCCACCACCCCCACTCTGCACCCAGCCTGGTGTCTCTGGGTGTGCTGTTGTGACCCTCAATCCACATCTCTTCTCTGATTTCCCCAGGCCTCCAGCACAAAGGGGCGCATGGTGATGTCTCGAGGTGGGGAGCTGGTAATGGTGCCCAATGTAGAAGCAATCCTGGAGGACTTTGCTGTGCTGGGTGAAGGCCTGGTGCAGACTGTGGAGGCCCGAAGTGAGAGGTGGACTGTGTGATCCCAGCCTTGGAGCAAGCTGTAGATGGACAGCAGGACATTCGACCTCTAGAGCATGATGTCAGTGGGATGACCTCCACTCTCCTTGGACATGAACCCCCCATGGAGGGCCTGCTGGCTGAACATGCTGAATCATCTCCAACAAAGCCTAGCCCCAACTTTCTCTCTGATGCTCCAGCTTTGGTGCAGGGGCATGGTGGCCCATGTAGTCTCCTGGGCCTGACCATCCCAGAAGAGGAGTGGGAGCCGGCTCAGAGAAGGAACTGAACCCAGGAGATCCATCCAGCTATTAGCCCTGGGCCTGGACCTTCCCCCAATTTCCCACTCCTTTCTTTTTTTCTTTTTTTTGAGACGGAGTCTGGCTCTGTCTCCCAGGCTGGAGTGCAGTGGCCGGATCTCAGCTCACTGCAAGCTCCGCCTCTCGGGTTTACGCCATTCTCCTGCCTCAGCCTCCGGAGTAGCTGGGACTACAGGCGCCCGCCACCTCGCCCGGCTAGTTTTTTTTTGTATTTTTAGTAGAGACGGGGTTTCACCATGTTAGCCAGGATGGTCTCGATCTCCTGACCTCGTGATCCGCCCGTCTCGGCCTCCCAAAGTGCTGGGATTGCAGGCTTGAGCCACCGCGCCCGGCCCCCACTCCTTTCTTAGTCTTCTTCCAGAAACAGAGAAGGGGATGTGTGCCTGGGAGAGGCTGTGTCTCCTTCCTACTGTCAGGACCTGTGCCTGGACTTAGCATGCCCTTCAAAGAGTCACATCACCAATGCTGAGCAGTGGAAAGGGGCTATATGTGTATGAATAGACCACATTGAAGGAGCACAGTGCCCTCCTGTGTTGATGCCACTTCCCAGGGTGGAGACAGTGGAAAAGAACTGAGGACAGGAAAGGGTTGGGTAGGTCAAGGGGTCGGGGGACTGGTAGTCCCCCAATCTTGGAGAGGTGCAAAAAGCACTGGGTGCTACCCGCTGGCTGCATCTGCCCTGGCTGTTTGTCCGTTCTTGTCACAAACTACCACT
This sequence comes from Colobus angolensis palliatus, assembly GCF_000951035.1. Lineage (NCBI taxonomy): Eukaryota > Metazoa > Chordata > Mammalia > Primates > Cercopithecidae > Colobus > Colobus angolensis. Next base: position 170,063 of record NW_012116055.1, read on the forward strand.
ACTACATACCTGCAGTGGGGTTGCAGAGATGAGGGAGACTCAATTCTTGCTCCCCAAGAGCTACCAGGGCCCAAGGAAGAGAATGCTGCCTCGTTTCAGTCTAGTCTACACCCCCTTTCTGGCGGCCTCTCCACTTCCTGTAATTCTGGCTGTTTTTCTAGACTCAGCTCAAATAGTGCCCCTCCTTAAGCCCATCCCTCGCCCCCAGCCTGAGGTGATCTTTCCCTCCTCTGAACTGTTAGAGCAGTTACTGTCTGTTCAGTTCACTTGGCAGGCACACACAGTGGCACAAATTCTATTGTTTTGAACCCCGATTTAAAATTAAATTGCAGGCCGGGCGCGGTGGCTCAAGCCTGTAATCCCAGCACTTTGGGAGGCCGAGACGGGCGGATCACGAGGTCAGGAGATCAAGACCATCCTGG
>NW_012116055.1:171061-182479 GCF_000951035.1 Colobus angolensis palliatus
GTGATCCTCCCATCTTGGCCTCCCAAAGTGCTGGGATTACAGGCTTGAGCCACCGCGCCCGGCCGACCCCATCTCTTTTAAATAAAAAGTTAAATTGTTTAATTTCCCTGTATTCCTGGCCTGTCTGCCCCTTTCACATAATTTTAACCTAGTTTCCTGGATGTAAACTCATTGAGGGCAAGGAATATGTTTGAACATAGATTTTTTCGTGTCCTTCCTAGCACCTATTACAGTGCTTTGCCCAGGGGCCATCCAGCACAGGCAGATGGAGGGCAGAGAAGCCCACTGGAAGATTGCAAAGTAAAGGGAATCCATTTGTGAACTCCGCCTGCAACAAGTGGGTGGTGACGTTGAAAGAGAAAGCCTAAGAGATTATAGAGTTGACATTTATTGAGTGCCTAATAGGTGCCAGGCGGGTTTAGGTGGTGGTATCCGTGTCTTATGTGCGGAAACTTGATCATACAGTCATATGAGCTGTAGGAAGTAGGTACTTTTATTTATCTTCATTTTCTGAGTAAGAGCACAGGCTCAGCACAGGGGCCCGTTATGGAGGAACTTTGACGCCTGGCTAGAAAGCTCCATCCTCAAGATGAGAAGCTGCATGTGGGAACTCTGGCCTCCAATTCTGTCTCAACTGTTGGTCTTTGTGAATCACTGCTTGCGTCTACTGTCACTGCCATGGAGCAGCTCAGCCCAGGGTTGAAATTAGAATAGGGAGGGAATAAATTGGCTGGCCATGTGAGCTGGAGTCCACATCTCTCCCTCTGCTATTTATTCATGAGCTTCAAGCATCAAGGTGCTAGGCTTTATTTTCAGGGAGTGAAATGTAATCCCATCCCTTGTGGAGCCCCATGGTCCATGGTCACCCTTAGCTCTTCCTCTTGCCTCCCTTGGTCCCTTGGACTATTTGTCCACAGTCCCTCCATGGGCTCCTGAAAGGGCCAGGGTTTGCTGGAAGCATAGCAGGAAGCCTTATGTGTGAGCAAGTGTACACAGGATAATGGTTAAGCATCCTCATGGATGTGCCTGCCTTGACGGGTCTCTGCCTTTAATTTTGCAGAGTTTAAACTCTGCCTTTGGCCGGGCGCGGTGGCTCAAGCCTGTAATCCCAGCACTTTGGGAGGCCGAGATGGGCGGATCACGAAGTCAGGAGATCGAGACCATCCTGGTTAACACGGTGAAACCCTGTCTCTACTCAAAAAAACTAGCTGGGCGTGGTGGCGGGCGCCTGTATTCCCACCTACTCGGGAGGTTGAGGCAGGAGAATGGCGCGAACCCGGGAGGTGGAGCTTGCAGTGAGCTGAGATCTGGCCACTGCACTCCAGCCTGGGTGACAGAGCGAGACTCCGTCTCAAAAAATAAATAAATACATAAACTCTGCCTTTAACTTTGGCAGATAACCTGTTTCATGCCCAGGTGAGTTGCCTGTGGCTTCAGGCCCTTCACAAACCCAGCTCTGGATTATGCCCATGGGGGAAGGGGTGGACTGTGCCCCCAGGCAGGACTATAGCAGGTGGCTTTAAGAGGTGCAGTTACCAATCCCAATGGGAAATGAGCTCTGGCCATGCCACCTTATGTGGCCCTATGCAAATCACTTACCTTTGCTGGGCTCAGTCTTCTGACCCATAGAATAGGTATGGTAATGACTTTGTCAGCTGACCAATGCCCAATGTGGCAAGGAAAGAGGGCTGGGACTTTATAACCCTAAGGTGCTGCACCATACCTTCCTGTTCTCCCTGCTGCAGTTCCACTGGGGAGGTGGGTGGACAGGAAGCCCCAGGTCCAATTTCTTTTTTTTTTTTTTTGAGACTGAGTTTCACTCTTGCCCAGGCTGGAGTGCAATGGCACGGTCTTGGCTCACTGCAACCTCCACCTCCCAGGTTCAAGCGATTCTCCTGCCTCAGTCTCCCGAGTAGCTGGGATTATAGGCACCTGCCACCACATCCTGGTAATTTTTTGTATTTTTAGTAGAGATGGGGTTTCACCATGTTGGCCAGGCTGGTCCTGAACTCCTGACCTCAGATGATCCACCCACCTCAGGCTTCCAAAGTGTTGGAATTACAGGCGTGAGCCACTGTTCCCGGCCCTAATTTCAATCCCTCACAGTTGCAGCTCCAATCTGTTTTCCTCAGGTTTTCTCTGGAAAACAGGTGAGCAAGCTAGTGTTCAAGGTGAGTGCCCTAGGCTCCTTTGCCCAGCCCAGGATGACTCTTGTCTAACCACTGAGGCCCCGGCTCCAGAGTAGGGAGGTGCTCAGGCTTTAGCTGAGGGACCAGGACAGGGGAGGGTGGAGATGGGTGGTCAGGAGCTGGAACCCCAGGGGAAGGGAAGGAGAAAAGCCTAGCAGGAAGCCTTATGTGTGAGCAAGTGTACACAGGATAATGGTTAAGCATCCTCATGGATGTGCCTGCCTTGGTAGGTCTCTGCCTTTAACTTTTCAGGTGGACAGAGACAGAGTGGATCTTAAGTATGGCATGATTTGTCTGTTCTGTGTGTGGTGCATGTGCACCCGTCTGTATGTGCTAGTCTGTGTGTGTCAGTATTCACCTCCAGCTCTGGTTTGCTGCAAAAGGGGAACTCTGTCCTGTTTTTTATAAGGCAGATTAGAAAAAGCTCTCAAGTTGGAGGCAGGGACCCTGGATTTCTTCCCCTGGCTTTAAATAAAACTTTGGGGTTTTGCTTTTCCCAGGTTTTTTTTTTTTTTTTTTTTTAAGAGACTGGGGGTCTCACTATATTGCCCAGGCTGGTCTCAAACTCCTAGACTCAAGTGATCCTCCCATCTTGGCCTCCCAAAGTGCTGGGATACAGAGTTTCCCCATGTTCTGACTGGCCTAAGCCTCTCTACATAGTTCTATTTAGTGAACTCAACAAGGGTCCTCCTTTCTGGCTATGGCATCTGACAACCTCCTCTACCCCAGAATCCTGTTAGCTGAAGACCCTATTTTCCTCTGCCCAGCTCCATACTTTGGGGGAAAAAAGCAAAACCCCCAAACCTAAGGGGTCCATACAGCATGTTACAGTCAATGAAATCCTCAGGGCTTATCAGTCCCTGACCTATTAAGTCAGATTTGGGCAAGCCAGCCCCCCTCTCCCAAGTTTACATGTAACCCCCAACATCCGGTACTTGCTTTATGAGTCACAGATTAATCCAGGTGAGTGATAAGGGCGAGGGGAAGCCTGGGGCATGTGAGTCACCCCTACCCTTCACAGGAAAGGCCAATGTGCTCATCTACCCCTGAGAGGGAGAAGGAGGCATCTCACACTGCCCCAGGGAACCAAGGAGGACCAAGAAGAAGGGTGTTTCAAACCAGAGGGAGACTTCCTCTTCTACTTCAGAAATGAGTGGGGAGGATAATTTTCTGGTTTATGTAAGGCCAAGAGGTGTAGGAACTTGTCTAGGGTCACACAGGAACTTGGGGGATACAGCTACTGAGAATCTAGGTGTCCTGGCTCCAAGCAAGCCACCTGCTTGAACCTGGCTTTTCTGGGGCCAAGGGGTGGAGTGTGGAGGAAGAAAGGACTAGAGAGGCCCGAGCTGCAGACCTCTGCAGTGGGGTAGGGGAGGAGGGAGAAGCCAGGAGCCTCGCCTGTTCTGGGCCACTTGCCAGCCTAACCCCCTCTCCTTCTGCCCAAGGTTTTGTTTTTGTTTTTTTTTTTGAGATGCCCAGGCTGGAGTGCAGTGGCCCGATCTCGGCTCACCGCAACCTCCGCCTCCCAGGTTCAAGCAATTCCCCTGCCTCAGTCTCCCAAGTAGCTGAGATTACAGGCACCCGCCATCATGCCTGGCTAATTTTTTGTAGGTTTGTAGAGACGGCAGGGGTTTCACCATGTTGCCCATGGCCGGTCTCAAACTCCTGACCTCAGGTGATCCACCTACCTCAGCTTCCCAAAGTACTGGGATTACAGGTGTGAGCCACTGTGCCTGGCCTGCCCAAGGCTTTTGAATGCAGCTTTTATCAGCAGCCCAGAGGAGCAGGGTGAAGGATATGGGGAGTGGGATTGTGCCGGGAGAGAGGGAGTATGAACATTCTGGTCAACCTCAGCTCAAGCCTAAATCTCCTCTGTTCCCTGGCCTGGGAGCTCAAAAGCAGGACCCAGCTCTCCTCTATTCTCTCAGATTGGAACCCTCCACAGGACAGGGCTTGGGTCTCCTAAGGACTGAAGAGGCTAAGGTTGGGCCCTGTCTGAAGGGACAAGGAAGCACTGAGACTGAGCCCCAGTTCCACTTGATGACCAACAGTTTGGGTGAAAAAGATAGCTATGGCCAGGCACGGTGGCTCACACCTGCAATCCCAGCACTTTGGGAGGCCAAGGCGGGTGGGTCACGAAGTCAGGAGTTCGAGACCAGCCTGGACAATATGGTGAAACGTGTCTCTACTAAAAGTATAAAAAGTAGCCAGGTATGGTGGCACGTGCCTGTAATCCCAGCTACTCAGGAGGCTGAGGCAGGATAATCGCTTGAACCTGGGAGGCGGAGGTTGCAGTGAGTCAAGACTGCGCCACTGCACTCCAGCCTGGGTGACAGAGCAAGACTCCATCTCAAAAAAAAAAAAGGAAAAAGATAATTACAGCATCCTGGCCTTTCCCCAGTCTCCCTCCACAATGCCCCCACCTCCATCTCCCAACCTATGGGTCTCTCTGGAGGCTAGTTCTCACTGACCCCCAGTCTCGAGACCAGGAAGTCATTCTTGAAGTCTGACTTTGGAATCTCCTGCTGCAGCCTGTTCCCTCCCCTGGATTCATCCCCTTATTCCTCTCGCCTGGGGTGGGTTGCTAGTGGCTCCCCTATAATTAGCCACCAGACTGGGCTGGCCAGAGGGTAGAGTGTACTGGGGCTCATGCACAACCGTCACCTAATGCATCGCCAAATGCATAGCCTCCTTCTGCCACCTCCTCCCTACCACCCACCCGCACCCCCTGCCCTTAGACCACAGGCCTTTTGGAGAACAATTGTCTTACTGGTCTCTCAGTCCCCACCTGAGGTTCCTGTCCACCCAGTTCTGCCCCCTTCAACTTCTTCAGCTGCTTGCCAAGTTGCCCTGCTCACTCTGCCTCCTAAACCCTTCTCCCTCCCCACAGCCATTGCTGGCCATCTGGCCTCGCTTCCTCCTCCATGGCCTCCTCCCAGGCCTTCAGCCTCTGTCTCTCTCTTCCAACCCGTCTTCCACTCAGCAGTTGGAGGGGTCCTTCTAAATGGTAGATAGAGACCATGTCACTTACTTCCCTGCTTAAAACCTTCAGGGCTGCCATTATTCACTGTTCTTAATGGTGTCACATTTGTCAATTATAATCTCGTTCAGAACCCTGATGTAAGGCTGGGCGCGGTGGCTCACACCTGTAATCCCAGAACTTTGGGAGGCCACAGCGGGTGGATCACCTGAGGTCAGGAGTTTGAGACCAGCCTGACCAACATGGTGAAACCCCGTCTCTACTAAAAATACAAAATTGGCCGTGTATGGTGGCGCGTGCCTGTAATCCCAGCTACTCAGGAGTCTGAGGCAGGAGAATCACCTTGAAAAGGAGAGTCACTTGAAAACTTGGTAGGTGGAGGTTGCAGTGAGCTGAGATCACACCATTGTACTCCAGCCTGGGCAACAAGAGCGAAACTCAGTCTCAAAAAAAAAAAAAAAAAAAAAAAAAGAGCTCTCATGTAAAATGGTTAAGATGTTTCCGTTGAAGCAGGAGGTGGGGCCAAGGCTCTGACTTGCCTGCTTCCTTCTCCCCACCTCCAACTGCAGCAGTCCCTATAACGGCTTCCTTAGAACCTCAGGACTTAACGAATATCTAAGTTCAAATACCTCTTGGCCCTGGGTAAGCTTCTGGCTATCAGTATGGAACCCAAGGCCCTTCCCACACTACCTGGGTCCTTTCCTAGCCTCCTTGCTGCTGATCTTGTCCTGCCTAGGCAGGCAGTCAGCCCTGCTAGAGTCTGGCCCTGCAGTCTCTCACCTGGAAAACCCTCCATAAAATCCCCAGCCCAGTGTTTCTTTCTCTAGTAAGCCCTCTGATTGTCCCAGCCCAAAGGATGCTCCATGCGCCCTTCCTGGCTGCAGGGGCCAGGCTAATGCTGGGCCCCAGTTAGGCCACCTAGGAAGCCTGTGAGCTTTGTTTCTTTGTTTCTTTTCTTTTCTTTTTTATTCTTTTTTCTTTTTCTTTCCTTTCCTTTCTTTCTTTCTTTTTTTTTTTTTTTGTTTTTTTTTTTGTTTGTTTTTTGAGACAGAGTTTTGCTGTTGTTGCCCAGGCTGGAGTGCAGTGGCGCGATCTCAGTTCACCGCAACCTCCACCTCCTGGGTTCAAGTGACTCTCCAGCCTCAGCCTCATGAGTAGCTGGGAACACAGGCCTGTGCCACCACACCCAGCTAATTTTGTATTTTTAGTAGAGACGGGGTTTCTCCATGTTGGTCAGGCTGGTCTTGAACTCCCAACCTCAGGTGATCCTCCCACCACGGCCTCCCAAAGTGCTGGAATTACAGGTATGAGCCACCACGCCCGGCTGAAATTTCTTTTTTCTTTTACTTTTTTTTTTTTTTTTTTGAGACGGAGTCTTGCTCTGTTGTCTGGGTGGAGTGCAATGGTGCAATCTTGGCTCACTGCAACCTCTGCCTTCCAGGTTTAAGCGATTCTCCTGCCTCAGCTTCCTGAGTAGCTGGGACTACAAGCGTGTGCCACCACACCCAGCTATTTTTTTTTTTTTTTTTTTTTTTTTTAGTAGAGAAGGGATTTCACCATGTTGGCCAGAATCATTTTGATCTCTTGACCTCGTGATCCGCCTGCTTCAGCCTCCCAAAGTGCCGGGATTGCCTGCATGAGCCATTGCACCCAGCCACCTGTGAGCTTTCTTTTCCTCCTCCGTCTCTGGTCCTGAACCCTCATCCTCTTAAGCAACCCTCTCCTGGTTCCAGAAGCTTTCCTGCCAGTGAGGATGGAGATGGGAAATCAGAGGCTCCAGGCATCCTGAGGTGTGAACCAGAGCCCCCCAGACCCCCTAGGCCTGTCACAGTGATGACTGGTCTGTGTCAGCTCCATATTACTAACTCCCTTCCCCCTGAGGCTGGCATGGGGCAGACCCAAACGTCCAGCAGTTTATCTCTAAACCTCTCAACAGATGCCCATCTCCTATCTCTGGTTTTTATAAACACGTGATCCAGACCCACAGCCTGGCCCAGACAGGGGCACGCAAGGAGATGCACACATGAGCCCTGGTGGACACGTGCAGGCACACACACAGCTAAATGTGTGTGGATGTACACAGATATTCACACGTGAGGAAATGTGGCTATGATTAAAGGGATGGATTTTGTCACAAACCTTTCTTTCTTTATTGACTGTGTAGTACAGTTTTTGAAGCCTGAAACATATACAATCTTCTTTGATTCTTACAAAGGCCCCACTGGGAGGTGGGGGCCCCCTTCAACTGAAACCTCCAGATGACAGATGAAGACACTGAGAGAGACTCTGTGGGGATGGGGGAAGATGACCTCAGTAATGTCATCTAGGTGACCTTACTGTTCAGTGGCCAAGCCAAGCCTGGAGCTCAGATTCTGGGTGTGCAAGAGAGTTTTGTCCCCCTCAGCCTAGTCCCTAGGACTCTGCACCCTTCCTCAGCCTCCATCCTATCACTCTGCTGTCTCCACATGACCCTCCGCTGTCCTAAGCCCTCACAGGCTGCTGAGGGCAGGTCAGGGACACCAGGCTGTGAACCCAGAGTCCCCAGGATATGGGTCAAAGGTTGATTTTTCTCAAGGCCCAGCTGGACATCTGGCTGAAGGTGCCCAAGGTCGGGGGAGTTGTGTTCCCGGGCTCTCCCCCAGGCCACGCATCTAAAGATGGCGGCAGCTGTGCTGGGGGAGGAGGAGGAGTCTGGGGACACTCATAATAGGGCGATTCATCTCTGCTGTCCGCTCCTGATTCCAGTCCACAGCCAGCTTCCCACCCTTCGAGCCTAGAAGCAGGAACAGTGTTCAACAGTGGCCTAAGAGTTGGGGCACACTCTGGAAAGCGGGGTCAAGCATGGAGGGACTCAATGGGGTTCTGTGCCCAGGCCGCCTGCTCTCCCTGTGCCTCAGATCTGTGGCTCCCTGGTCTTTCTGCCCTCTTTACCTGTCCTCCCCATCCCCATGGGGTTTGAATCCCAGATCAGCACTCAGTAGCTGAGTGACTTCAGCAGGTGACTTGTCAGTTTTGTCATCTGTGAAATGGGGAAAATACAACCATTTCTGGGAGTTGTTTTGCAAAGTGGAAGGAAGTGCTTCCTAAACTAGAACATGTCTGCATGTCTGCTTTCCTCTGCCCCTCCCCCACCCCACTCTGATGCTCTGGAGGAGATTAGGGGTTTAGGGGTACTCTAGAGTGAGTAGCTTTCTATGTCTCCAACCCCATCTCTGACTCACTAACAACAAGGAAGGCCTAGGTCTCTTTCTTTGCTGGTTCGGGCTACTCCCATTCAAGAAGAAAGAGTTTGGGGTCAGGATATGAAAGGCGTGGCAGTCCCACCCCTTAAAAGGGCCCCAGCCAGCCCCTCTGGTCCAGCAGGCTGGGACTTGCATCCTTAGCCCTTCCCTTGCCTGGGAACCCACTCCTTCCCTTGCCTGGGAACCCACTCCTCCAGCTCTGACCTTAAAGAAGTCATGGCCTCCCACGTGGTGGATGGGGCTTTTCAGGCCCCTTCCCTGGCTCAGCCCTCCCACCCAGGTGAGACACAGGCCTTGCTCAAGATACCCTGGGAGGAGGGGGAACCTCCTCGTCTGCCTCCTCCCAGAGCACCCAGGAGGGCTGGTTCCCAGCCTGCACTCAGCCCTGGCTCTCCTTTCCAAAGCACAAGCGGAAGCCCCGAGGACCCTGGGCAAGCTGTGACTCAGAGGGCTGGGGCCTCACCAAGCTCAATCTCTTCTCTGTGGAGCCATGCTTTCTTCCACCTTCGGCACTAGGGGGCACCAACCACATTGACTACCATGGGAATGCTGCTTCCGGGATCGCACAATGGAGCAGTGGGCTTCTGCCCCCCACAGTCAGGCCAGCCTGGTGCTTCTGCACAGGCATCCTCAGATCCTGTCCCCTTTCTGTCCTAGGTGACCCAAGGAGGGCTGACAGGAATAAGGGGCCCACGGAAAGTACTGCATCCTTCCCCTTCCTCCAGTCAGAGTCCTCTCACATCCACTAAGAAGCAAGAAGATCTACCCATGTCTTTTCAGCTCCAACTCTAGCCACTCCAATGTGTATGTGTGTGTATATGTATGAACATGGGTGTACACATGAGGTATGGACATGAATGAGTTTGGTGGGAGTTCACGGAGTCATGGTCCTGAAGGTTGGGCCCTAATGGAGGGGGTGGGGAACAAGGGCATTGAGACCCAGCCTTTGTTCCACTAGCTAAGCCATGTGCCTTGGCATGTAGCTGCATTGACTGGAGGGGGTTGCAAAGATGCTCTATGGTGAGCTGCAGTCCAGGATTATAGATAGACACATACATGCATGCATACATGGGTGAGTACATGTAGCCTGCATATGTGTAAATAAATGCTGCCCAACGTGAATAAGACAGACAAATCCACAGTTGTGTGTGTAACTAGCTACTTTCTGGTGCAGCCCACAAGAAAACCTATGTGAGTTAAATGCAGACAGATGTCTGTGCAGGTTGCTTTTTTGTTTGTTTGTTTGTTTGCTCTTTGAGACGGAGTCTGTCTCTGTTGCCCAGGCTGGAGTGCAGTGCTGCGATCTCTGCTCACTGCAACCTCTGCCTGCCGGGCTCAAGTGATTCTCCTGCCTCAGCCTCCCAAGTAGCTGGGATTACGGGTGCCTGCCACCACGCCTGCCTAATATTTTGGGGGGAGGTGGGGGATAGAATTTCACTCTTGTTGCCCAGGCTGGAGTGCAATGGAATGATCTCGACTCACTGCATGCTCCACCTCCCGGGTTCAAGTGATTCTCCTGCCTCAGGCTCCTGAGTAGCTGGGACTACAGGCATGCACCACCAAGCCTGGCTAATTTTTGTATTTTTAGTAGAGATGGGATTTGTCCATGTTGGCCAGGCTGGTCTTGGACTCCTGACCTCAGGTGATCCATCTGCATTGGCCTCCCAAAGTGCTGGCATTACAGGAGCAAGTCACTGCACCCAGCCTAATTTTTGTATTTTTAGTGGAGACAGGGTTTTACCATGTTGGCCAGGCTGGTCTTGAACTCCTGACCTAAAATGATCTGCCTGGCTTGGCCTCCCAAAGTGCTGGGATTACAGGCATAAGCCACCATGCCCGGCTCTGTCGCCCAGGCCAGAGTGCAGTGGTGCGAACTCGGCTCACTGCAAGCTCCGCCTCCCGGATTCATGCCATTCTCTTGCCTTAGCTACAAGTGCCCGCCACTGCACCTGTCTAATTGTTTCTTTTGTATTTTTAGTAGAGATGGGGTTTCACCTTGTTAGCCAGGATGGTCTTGATCTCCTGACCTCGTGATCCTCCTGCCTCAGCCTCCCAAAGAGCTGGGATTATAGGCGTGAGCCACTGCGCCCGGGCTCCAGGTTGCTTTCATAAGGGAAGAGGAAAACAAATAAAAAATAGAAGTGTGTGTAGTGTCTGCTGGTGGAAGAGCTGCCCCTGCTTTTCTCCCCTGCTTTGGTTCCCAGGCTAGATTTGGATGCCAGCAGGCCTAGGATGGGATAGGATGAGGATGGGGTGTTGTGGGTTGGGGTTCCCCATTTTCTTTCAGTGTTGAGGAGTACCTTGCCAGTTTTGCCCTGTGCTGCCTTTGCAGCTTCACTTGAGGCAGGGATGGGCTGGATACATATTATAGGGTGGGAGGAAAAGGGGGCAACATGGCAGGGGTGCTCTACCACTCCCATAGCCTGTGATCTGGGCCCTGGCACCAGGAGTCTATGGTTCTGTCTTGAGTCACAGGCTGGCAGTGGGGCCAGCGGGCAGGTACTCAGTGATGGCTCCCTGATTCACCATGGGGCCTCCCAGCCTGTAGAGGCCTGGAGGGTGGGGTGCATCTTTCTGGGTCAAGGGTCATTAGAGTCCTCATGTGGGAGTTCTATATATGTGTGAGCCCATGGCGAGGCTCTCATGTGAATGGGATCCCTGCACATGGGAGCAGAGCTCAGTGTCTATAGGCAAGTGTGTGACTGTGAACCACAGGGGGGGTGTGTGTGTGTGTGGTTGTGTGTGTGTATGCACAAGTGCCTGCATGTATGTGAATCTACTTTATGTGTATTGCTAAACCCATCTCTTTGGGCATGAACCACCTCTGGGACTGGGAGCCCTTATTTCTTTTCTTTTCTTTTCTTTTTTAACATGCCTATCTAGGCCAGGCACAGTGGCTCATGCCTATAATCCCAGCAGTTTGGGAGGCCAAGACGGGTGGATCACCTGAGGTCAGGAGTTCAAGACCAGTCTGGTCAACATGGTGAAACCCTGTCTCTACTAAAAA
>NW_012116055.1:183374-185967 GCF_000951035.1 Colobus angolensis palliatus
AACCCGGGAGACGGAGCTTGCAGTGAGCTGAGATCTGGCCACTGCACTCCAGCCTGGGCGACAGAGCGAGACTCCGTCTCAAAAAAAAAAATACAAAAATTAGCCAGGCATGGTGATGCATGCCTGTAGTTCCAGCTGTTTGAGAAGCTGAGGTAGGAGGATTGCTTGATCCCATGAGGTAGAGGCTGGAGTGAGTCATCATCCATGTTTTTAAGAGGTTGTTTAGCTTCTTCTGCTACCTCTCCTGACAACCTGTCCACTTGAATGGTCCATGCCTGTCTGTCCTGAAATGTCAATGGTCCTGTCGCCTAACACAGTTTGACTGTAGGTTCCAATGGCCCCTGGGGCTTTCTTGGTGCTGATCACCTTTCTGATCAAGGACGACAGGGCTAATCCTTCTCTCTTTTGGCCCCCCTAGGAGAAGAACCTCTGCACTAGCCCTGCTCACTTCTCATTGGACTGTGGGAGCCCTTATTTCTTTTTTTCTTTTTTTTTTTTTGAGACGGAGTTTGGCTCTTGTTGCCCAGGCTGGAGTGCAATGGCACGATCTCAGGTCATTGCAACCTCCACCTTCTGGGTTTAAGTGATTCTCCTGCCTCAGCCTCCCAAGCAGCTGAGATTACAGGCACCCACCATAACGCCCGGCTAATTTTTGGTATTTTTAGTAGAGACGGGGTTTCATCATGTTTGTCAGTCTGGTCTTGAACTCCTGACCTCAGGTGATCCGCCCACCTCGGCCCCCCCAAAGTGCTGGGATTATAGGTGTGAGCCACCACGCCCAGCCGGGGGCCCTTATTTCTCATATTCATCCCTCAAGGGACAAGTCCTCAGGGTAATTAGCCCACCTGGATTAAGTCCCTCTGGAAAATGATTTCTTTGATCTCCTCTGGCAATGCTGCCATAGAAGCTTGGCATAAGGGCATGTTGTTTGCTCCCAGGCTACCAGATGTTTCCTTGTTATTAAAAGCAGCATAGAGGGTAAGGTTGCACTTTGGGAGGCTGAGGTGACAGGATCACTTAAAGCCAGGAGTCTGAGACTAACCTGAGCAATACAGCAAGACCTTGTTTTTACAACAGATTTTTAAAAATTAGCTAAGTGTCATGGTGGCACATAGTCCCTATAGTCCCACCCATTCTGGAGGCTGAGGTGGGAGGATCGCTTGAGTCCAGGAGTTCGAGGCTACAGTGAGCTGTGATTGCACCACAGCCTGGGTGATGGAGCAAGCCCCTACTCTTTAAAGAAAGAAAGAGAGAGAAAGAGAGAGAGAGAGAGAGCAAGGTTGTCCCATGATCCCCATCAGATGAGGCTGACTCCCCCACAATTAAGTTTGCTTAAAGAGACAGACTTGCTGCCCACAGTGGCTCATGCCTGTAATCCCAGCACTTTGGGAGGCTGAGGCGGGTGGATAACTTGTGGTTAGGAGTTCGCAACCAGCCTGGTCAACATGGTGAAGCCCTGTCTCCACTAAAAAAAACAAAAATTAACTGGGCATAGATAGTGGCATGCGCCTGTAATCCCAGTTACTTGGGAGGTTGAGGCAGGAGAATCATTTGAACCTGGGAGGTGGAGGTTGCAGTGAGCCAAGATCACACCATTGCACTCCACCTAGGCAACGGAGTGTCTCCATCTAAAAAAAAAAAAAGAGAGAGACAAGACAGAGACAGACTCTTCCTTGGCTGGGGTAAGTCAGATGGCAGAGGAGAGGGTTAAAAACAGCTGGGACTCAGCCTGCTGGCAAACATGTGGCATGTGGCATGTCGGGGCAACTGCAGCTCAGCCTCTGAAGCCATGTGAGCAATGCACGCAGGTACACGTGTGACAAGCTCAAGTCACCTAGCCATATTCAACAGGCATGTGCACAGCCACGAGGAATGCCCAGCCATACAATTAGGCACACAGGACATCCACCATGTGTAGACACAGCTGTGGACATAGCTGGCCAGGACATGCGACACATGACGTGCTCACAGCACAAGGATAAGGGCCCATGAACTCAGCACGAGTGTCTGTGTGCCCACCTGGGTCTGGACTGCTGCCCTCCTGACACAAGCTGTCCCCTTGAAGGGTCTGTGCCTATCTGTCCTGACAGAAGAGACAGTGTTTCTTCTCACTTGGGGCTCGCAGCCTCCTCCCTCCTGCCCCGAATTAAGGACCTGTTGGGTCCAGTCATCCTGGAGAGATGAGGCCAGTTTCTTTGACAGGTCTCCTTCCGCCCCCAAGGAAGTGGGGTGATCACAGGGCCCAGGTGGTCTCTATGACAGCTGCATCCTCCCCAGCCATGGCCCTGAACCCTGCCTATACTCCCACCACTGGCTCTCAGATCTGCCTAAGCCTCTCAGCCCCCATGACGCCCCCTCCCCTAAGTGCCCTCTGAAGGCCACCCCTCCCTCCAAGCTCCTCACACTCCATGCCCGCCCCGCCACGCCGCCACCTTCCTCTCCAGCTCCGCCCACCCGGCGTCCGCACCAGCCTCCCAGCCGAGGTGGGGCGGGGGTGAGGGGGCGCCCACTCCTCCACGCTCCGGGACTGCAGGGCGGGGCTGCAGGGCGGGCGGGGCCCGTGTCTCCTGCGCTCCTATAAAGGGAGCCACCA
>NW_012116055.1:186147-209250 GCF_000951035.1 Colobus angolensis palliatus
CCGCCGCCTGCCCCGCCATGGGTCGACAGAAGGAGCTGATGTCCCGCTGCGGGGAGATGCTCCACATCCGCTACCGGCTGCTCCGCCAGGCGCTGGCCGAATGCCTGGGGACCCTCATCCTCGTGGTGAGTGGAGGGAGCCGGGAAAACTTTTTTCTCTCCAGCCCTTGCACTCCCCAAACGCTCACTTCCCCGAAGGGGCTGTGTTTTCCAAGGTGGACTGGACGCACCTCCCCAGCTCTGACCCCCACGCTTAACCCCTGCGGATCAAGCTGACTTCCAAAGTCCTCTTCCCCACAGGTCTAACCCCATCTCTGACAGCTCCGACTCGCCAGAATGACAGCTGTTACTCCCCAGTGACAGTGCCGATCGTTTACCTCCCACAAGTGACTCAGCCCACAGGCTGGGGGAAGCGGTCACCCTTGCAGTCTGGGACCGCCAGCCACTTCTCCTGCCTCCCACAGCCCTCCAGTTTCCCAGAATCCCAGCCCCCAGAGGCAGGGGAAGGAGCGGAGGCAAATGAGCCATTATTAGGTTATTTGGGTCGTGGGTGTCTGGCCTCTAATGAATAATTAAGCCTCAAAAAGTCCAAAAGTTGCAGTGAGTGAGGACAGTTTGCAGGGGTAGGGGCAGAGGGCGCAGGCCACATGGGCTGCAAACAGCGAAGTGGGAAGGGAGGCAGATTCTGACGGTAGGAGGGTGGGAGGAAGCTAGGCCCAAACACAGAGGACACCTGTCTAAAGTTGCTCCCCTGGTGCCAAGCGACTCCCAGGCCCTATCTGTTATCCAGACAGATGCTGTCAACGTCTCAGCAGAAGAGGACAAGCATTCTGGTTATTCCTCGGTCTCTTGGTTACTCCCTGGGTTCTCTGAGTTAGGTATTCCGCTGTCTGGGTTACTCCTCAGTCCTAGTTACTCCTTGGTTACACCAGTTTCACCCTGGTTTTGTTCTGGGTGACTCTGTTTGCACTTCTTAGGTCTGGCAGACCCACCAGTAATGGTCCTATTTCCTGTCCCAGTTTCTGTCTGATTTTCAGCCGCTCATGTGGTTACACCTGTTTTCCTCTGGGTTCAGTTGCTACATTGCAGTGGGTGGGTTACTCGTTCCTGCCCCAGCCCTAGGTAGTGCAGACCAGCTGGCCCGCTGTGGACTAGGAAGCTTGACTAAGGGGTACGGATCCCCAGATGGTAGAGGAGCAGGATCTATGGGCAGAGGAGGGCTGACCCCCTTCTGGCTTCCAAGAATAGGAAGTGGGGAAGCCACAGGGGGTATTTTATCCACAGCCTCCCATAAGATTAGTGGTCCTATCAGCCAGCCCTGGCCCCTCTCTTGTGTGCCAAGAAGGCAATAGGAGGTGGCTTTTATCACCCTCCTGCCTCGGAGCCCCCACTCCTATCTGAGTCCTGAGTCCAGCCACCTATTTTAGAGCAGCCAGGCCAGGGGAGTACGATGTCTTCTATTTTCCTGGAGGGGCCTCCTCATTCCCTCCCAAGTCTCAGTTCACTCTCTCACAAAGGAGCCGTTAGTCCTCCCACTGAGCCCCAGGATCATCAGGCTTATCCCAGACCACAAAAGAAGGGTGTTAAATTTGTGGGGGAAGGCTTGCAGGCTCAGATGGATGTGAGGTATTGGATATCAGTGAGAAGCAGAACTTCAAGGACTGCATGAACTGGAGGGGCAGGCCTGGGGGTCCCTGTGTAGTGGATGAATGCCTGCCTGCATACCTATGTGTTGGGAGCCTAGGCCTGCAGTGGCAGAATCAGGGTTGGCTTTGGGGTGAGGAAAGCCCCTTTCTTTGAGATATCTGGTGCTAGGGCAGGGGGCGGTGCTGGCTGAGAACTCAGGGCAGGGGGTGGGGGAGGAAGAGGAAGATTAGCCCCAAGGTGGTGGAACTGGCTCTGACAGCTCCTCCCTCCAAGGCCTCCTGGGATGGAGCCAGGTCTGAGCCTTTGGCAGGCAAGGAGCTGCGGCCAGGGCCTCCCAAGCACGGGCAGGGTGCCTCAGACCCTCACGTGCCTGTCTCCCAGTACCCCTCCTCACACATACACCTGCAATCTCTGATCTTTGTTCTCACCTGCCTGCACACCTTTGCCCCATGTCGTTGCCGCTGGCTTCTCCATTATCTCTTGGTCTTTCTGGGATGATAATCAAAATGCTTAACCATCCGGAACAACAGGCACTGACCCATCAGAATAAACAGGGCCCGTAGCACAGGTCCTGGAAACTGCCTGCTCTGTGAGCATAAAACGTTTAGTTATGGGCAGGGGGGAGAGGAGACCAGGGGAAGGCATTTGAGCAGCTTTGAGGGACACTCAGGGGGCTCAGGGCAACAATTCTTTACAGCTGCTGTGGAAGTATTTTCAGGCTTGAACAAGGGGAATAGACATACTACGTTCTTTTTTAGAGACAGGATCTCACTATGTTGCCCAGGCTGGGCTCAAACTCCTGGGTGCAAGATCCTCCCATCTGCCGGGCGCGGTGGCTCAAGCCTGTAATCCCAGCACTTTGGGAGGCCGAGACGGGCAGATCACGAGGTCAGGAGATCGAGACCATCCTGGCTAACGTGGTGAAACCCCGTCTCTACTAAAAAATACAAAAAACTAGCCGAGCGTGGCGGCGGGCGCCTGTAGTCCCAGCTACTCGGGAGGCGGAGGCAGGAGAATGGCGTAAACCCGGGAGGCGGAGCTTGCAGTGAGCTGAGATCCGGCCACTGCACTCCAGCCTGGGCGACACAGCCAGACTCCGTCTCAAAAAAAAAAAAAAAGATCCTCCCATCTCAGCCTCCAAAGTGCTGGGATTACAGGTGTGAGCCACCACAGCTGGCTCCAGTATGTTCTATATTTGTAGAACACCAGGGGTCTTAGTCTTTTTTAGTTCCCCCATTTTTGGCAGAAAGTTTAGAACTGATCTCCCCATTTCTACTGCCCTGGGTCCCGGGCTGGGGATAGTAAGAGGAGTCACTCAGATCCCTATCTGTAGGACCTCCAAATCTGAGTGGGGAATCCAGACCCCTGAGAGCAGAGAGGTCATGGGTGGAGAGAGGAGGCACTGGGACAGGGACAGGTAAAGGAAGGGGGACATGGTGAGGGCTGGGGCTCTGACATCCTGGACTCAGGAGAAGTGGATTCAATCTCACTTCTGGTCTCCTCCCTATTTATTTGTGTCCCCTATTGCCAACACTACCACACCACATGAGCTTTTCTTTTCTTTTTAACTCTTTTTTTTTTTTTTTTTTTTGATGGAGTCCCACTCTGTCGCCCAGGCTGGAGTGCAGTGGCACAATCTCGGCTCACTGCAACATCTGCCTCCCATGTTCAAGTGATTCTCCTGCCTCAGCCTCCTGAGTAGCTGGGATTACAGGCGTCCACCACCACGCCCAGCTTTTTTTTGTATTTTTAGTAGAGATGGGGTTTCGCTATGTTGGCCAGGCTGGTCTGAAACTCCTGACCTCAGGTGATCCACCCGCCTCGAACTACCAAAATGCTGGGATTATAGGTGTGAGCCACTGCACCTGGCCCACATGAGCTTTTCTTTGGAGCAGCTGGGGGATGAGTGAGAGGCTTCCCACCTTTACGGTCCAGGCCTGAAGGGCTGCGGAGAAACTTGTGCTAAGGTGAAAGCTGTTCCCCTAAACCTACTGCTGAAATTCAAGGAAAATCAGTGAAGATGGTTCAGTCATCTTCTAGGATCCCAGTCACAGACCCTGCTTCCAGTGCTTTCCCTAGGGCCCTCTTATATTAGGGTTGGGACAGTGGGGGTGGGAAGGCATGTGTCCTTTTTCTGGAGGGTGCAATTGCAGCAGAAGGGGTTTGGGTTGGGGTCCAGGAAGGGCCTCTACTCCTCCCAGTGGTGGCGGGTGGGCAGGTTGCTGGCTTCACCCCTTCCTTCTGGAGTGAGAGTTGCTGGTCCTCACCGTCCCTGCCTTGTTCTTCCTGACAGATGTTTGGCTGTGGCTCCGTGGCCCAGGTTGTGCTCAGCCGGGGCACCCATGGCGGTTTCCTCACCATCAACCTGGCCTTTGGCTTTGCTGTCACTCTGGGCATCCTCATCGCTGGCCAGGTCTCTGGTAAGGCCTTAACCCTGCCCCCAGCCCTTGACCCTCAATAGCATTCCCACTAGGTGTCCTGGCATTCCTAAGGGCAGGTCATGGCTGTGGCCTCTGCTTTGGCCCCCTGGGAAAGAAGGGTGGAGAAGACACTTGACACTTAGAACCTTCGACTCTCACCTTGGAATCAGAGATTATCAACTGGCCTGCTCCATAGACCAACTGCCATCCTGTGCAAGAAACCCCTCTCTGCACCTCTTCTCAGGGGACCCTAGCCTCCTGACTGTGGCAGGCTGCAGCTAATAGGTCCCATGTCCCCTCTGCCCAGGGGCCCACCTGAACCCTGCCGTGACCTTTGCCATGTGCTTCCTGGCTCGTGAGCCCTGGATCAAGCTGCCCATCTATACCCTGGCACAGACGCTGGGAGCCTTCTTGGGTGCTGGAATCGTTTTTGGGCTGTATTATGGTAAGCATTCCCCACCCTGTCCTCCTCCACTACCCCCCTCCCTCTGTTCAGGACCAGCTGGCACCAGGCCTTTTGATGACAGACGGCTAGGGCCTGCCCAGGCCCTGGGCTCATGACTCACTCATTCACGCACAGGGCCAAGGTGGGGGGCACAAGGGGAAAGAAACAAGTTGGGCAACAACAGAGTCTCAGGCCCTCCACCCCACCCCATGTCATCCCCTCTGCCTGGTGCAATACAGCAGTATTGCTACTTACCCATAACCAGTGGGAGGGTGGGGAGGGCACACCTGAGAGGGAAGCCTGGGCTCAGGCCTCTCCCCCAGCTCACTCTGGGTCTAATCTGTCACCAGATGCAATCTGGCACTTTGCCGACAACCAGCTTTTTGTTTCGGGCCCCAATGGCACAGCTGGCATCTTTGCTACCTACCCCTCTGGACACTTAGATATGATCAATGGCTTCTTTGACCAGGTATGGGCTGGGGACATGTGAGGGGAACTCAGGGAGGGGACCGAGTTACCTTGGTAGCTCATGGGCTGGCTCGGGGACAGGACTCCTTGACTGTAGCAGGATTTCTCAAATCTGTAGGGTAACCCGCATCAGAACATGGTGGCAGGTACTCATAAAACATGCGGCTCTCCAGCGGGTTCTTGTGCATGCAGACATTCTAGCACCATTGCTTTCAGGAGGAAAACATGGGCAGGCACTGACAGGAGCCTAGGAGCTAGAGGGAAGGTAGGGGACGGAAGGAGGGATCAGAGAAAGGGAGAAAGGGAGGGAGCTGCTGCTCACCCTGTTCTCCCCACTCCCCAGTTCATAGGCACAGCCTCCCTCATCGTGTGTGTGCTGGCCATTGTTGACCCCTACAACAACCCTGTCCCCCGAGGCCTGGAGGCCTTCACCGTGGGCCTGGTGGTCCTGGTCATTGGCACCTCCATGGGCTTCAACTCCGGCTATGCCGTCAACCCTGCCCGGGACTTTGGACCCCGCCTTTTTACAGCCCTCGCGGGCTGGGGCTCTGAAGTCTTCACGTGAGTACAGTCCCCACCCAGCTCACCCCAGCCTGCCTCTCCTCTGCCCCGCCCCCCACGTCCCTGACCATGAGTGTCTGTTCTCCCCAGGACCGGCCAGCATTGGTGGTGGGTGCCCATCGTGTCCCCACTCCTGGGCTCCATTGCGGGTGTCTTCGTGTACCAGCTGATGATCGGCTGCCACCTGGAGCAGCCTCCACCCTCCACCGAGCAAGAGAATGTGAAGCTGGCCCATGTGAAGCACAAGGAGCAGATCTGAGTGGGCAGTGGCCATCTCCCCACTCCACTGCGCTGGCCTTGAGCATCCACTGACTGTCCAAGGGCCACTCCCAAGAAGCTCCCTTCAGGATCTACCCTTCCAGGCTAAGGAGCTCCTTATCCACCCTCACCCCACGAGACAGCCCCTTCAGGAGTTCACTGGACCTTGCCCAAATAGCACCTTAGGCCACTGTCCCTAAGCTGGGGTGGAACTGGAATTTGGGTGAATACATCCTTTTGTCTCCCACGGGAAGAGAATGGGCAGCAGGTATGTGTGTGTGAGCATGTGTGTGCATGTGTGTGTATGTGTGTGTGTGTGTGGTTTCCCAGATATTCAGGGCAAGGGACCAGTCGGAAGGGATTCTGGCTGTTGGGGGAGCCCAGAGACGGGGGAAGGCAGCCTGTCCATCTGTGCATGAGGAGAGGAAAGTGCCAGGGTGTGTGTTTCAGGGGCTCCACATGGAGGAGCTGCAGATAGATGTGTTTCTGTGTATGTGTGTGTCTGCCTTTTTTTCTAAGTGGGGGCTTCTACAGGCTTTTGGGAGGTAGGATGGATGTGGGAAGGGCTGGGAGGAGGCAGCCACAGCTCAGGTTTGGAGCTCTGGATGTACATACATAAGTAGGAGCAGTGGGACGTGTTTCTGTCATAACACAGGCATGAAGGGTGGGGTGAAGTCCAGGTCATAAGTTTCATGTTTGCTTTTGTTTTGTTTTGTTTTGTTTTGTTTTGAATGTATGTAGCAGATGTTATAGTCTTAGGGATCGGGGTTGGGAGACCCCACTCTAGAAAGGGTCGTTGCTCCTTTAATCCTCCACTCAACAATGTACTCTTTTATCTTTTATATTAAAAAAAATAAATAAAATGTGTGCCTAAAACCTCCAGTTGTGCAAATCTCTTTCTGCTTGCTCTGCTGCTTTTCTGGGGCCAATTAAGGAGCTTCAGCATGCCCACAGTGAGCCAGGGTGCCCGGCTGAGTGTCTGATGTGGTCAGGTTGCCCTGGGGGTCATACAGGGAGGTTAGAGAGCCTCTTCGCCAAGCCTCTCAGTCTGAACTCAGTGGTCCCAAACTTTCCCCCAAGCTTCCTCCTCATGGGTACCCCAGCATAATGAATGGAATCTTCTTCCCAATCCCTGTACCCACACATCACCCCGGAAAAGGCTCGAGCCCCATGCAGGGAAGATCTTGCTGCAGAGCTGCCCAAAAGGGAGAACTGCTGCCCAGGAGGTGGCGAGTTCCCTATTGCTGGAGGAGACCCATCAGACTGGAACCTGTATTGTCCTCCACAACCTGCAGCTGTTCAGGCTCCATAACCTCCACCCAGACCTTGGCCACAGCCCCCCTGGCAGCATCCCTGCCTCCAGGCCTGCCCCAGTCAGTCTACAAAGCAACCAGAGGGATCTCTTCAAAACCCCTGCTGAAAGTGCCCATCTGGAGACCACCCACAACCCTCCATCTGGCATTCAGAACCTCCAGGACCCAACTCCTGACCCTACTCCTCTCACACGGCTCCATCTGCCTCAGCCTACTTTGTGTTTCTACATTTTTGTGTCTTCAGACTTTGCTCTAAAGTCCCAACTCACATCTTTACTCATTAATGATCTGCTTTAACACCTCTTCCTCCGGGAAGCCATCCCTGCTCTGCCTCACTCTTCCAGCATCTTCTAGTTAGCTGTCTGAAGTGCCGAGACGCGCAGCTGGTTCATGCTCATTTCCCCTCCTGCTTCATTTCTTCAGTCATTTCATTTCTACAGAGGTACCTCTGTGCCCAGTAAGGCAGGGGGTGGGACGATTGACTCTGGCACTCTGACTTGCCCAGAAAAGCAACGGACTCAGCACACCTGAGAACAGGAAGCTTTTCTCATTTGCTTCTTCCTTCCCACACCCTCCTCAAGTTTCATCAAGGGAAACTTCATGAAATACAAGGGAAGGCATCCCCTACCCAATCCCTACTCTGAGCGAACCCCGTGGGCACCAGAGGATCCCTGGGTGTGGCAGGAGAATTGTGGTTTTTAGAAGCTAAGCCAGCTTTTGCTCTCCAGCCTTCACAGATGAGACCATGGCCCAGAGAGGGTGGGTGGCAAACACAGGGTCACACAGCCAAGAATCTGCCTGGGGAAGTGAGGGCAGGAGAAGGCAGTTCCATTTTAGGTTTCTATCCCTTCTTTGTCCCCAGCTCCCAAGAGGCGTGTCCGGAATGTGGGGGGGACCTGAGCCAGAGGGAGTGTCCCCTTCTCCGGCTCTGCGGGGAGGAAGGGCAAGCCTTGGGAGGGGAATACGGCTGCAGAGGGTCATTCCAGCCACACCAGTCCCATCTGGGCTGCCCTCACCTTGCTGTCCTTCCCAGCATGCCCCATGTCCTTCTGTCACCCCTTGCTCTCAAATCCTGCTGCTGACCCTGACCAGTCAGCCCAGAGGGTGGTGGCAGCACTTTTGGTGCAATAATTAATGGGTAGGCAAACCTGGGTTCCTGGCCCAGCTAGGATTCTCTCTCTAGCTGGGTGACCTTGGGGTAGTCATGTTCTTTTCCTGAACCTCCCTTATCCGTGAATTGGGAGATATTGAGAGGAGGAAATAATGGAAGATGATTCATGGAAAAGACCTAACACAGTGACCAGCAGATGGTAAATCCTCAATAAATGTCACCTCCTGATTTTTCCTGCAGAACCAGAGATGAGGGGGGTGGGAAGGCAGTGGAGGGAGGATGCTAAAGGCTGTTTTTTTTAAAGGTCATTGAATTCAATATCCTCTTCCTCCTCAGATTCCTTCCATGGATTCTGAATTTCCTGAGAAAGGGGAGGGAGGAAGTATGAGGGCGATGGCGTGCTGTGTCCTGACTTCAGAAGGCTCTTGGGAGAGATGGAGAGGAGACAAGAGGGGCTCACACACAGGATGCAGGGCAAAGAAGCACGCGACCGCAGCCAAGGAAACATGTTGCCTGGAGCGTCAGGCCATGCGAGAGCATGGACCAGGAGCAGTGGGTCAGGGCAGGGGCTGATAGGGACATGAGCCATGCAGCAGCTGTGTGACCCCTCCACGGGTAGGAGGGAAGCTCCCCACCTCCTCACCCCACCTCCAGGTGTACCTTCCACCAGCAGTTCTGGCTGTCAGAAAGTTCTAGCAAGACAACTCTTCATCTCCTTTGGAAAGGTATCTTCTCGGCCGGGCGCAGTGGCTCAAGCCTGTAATCCCAGCACTTTGGGAGGCCAAGGCGGGCGGATCACGAGGTCAGGAGATCAAGACCATCCTGGCTAACACGGTGAAACCCCGTCTCTACTAAAAATACAAAAAAATTAGCCGGGCGCAGTGGCTCATGCCTGTAATCCCAGCACTTTGGGAGGCCAAGGCGGGCGGATCACGAGGTCAGGAGATCAAGACCATCCTGGCTAACACGGTGAAATCCTGTCTCCACTAAAAATACAAAAGATTAGCTGGGCGTGGCAGCAGGCGCCTGTAGTTCCAGCTACTGGGAAGGCTGAGGTAGGAGAATGGCATGAATCGGGAGGTGGAGCTTGCAGTGAGCCAAGATCGCACCACTGCACTCTAGCCTGGGTGACAGAGCAAGACTCTGTCTCGGGGAAAAAAAAAAAAAGGAAGGTATCTTCTCCCATTCCATGTAATCCATTTTCTGGGGAGGACATGGAGGGTGAATCACATCCCCCACCTCTGTCCCTTCTTCCTGTGCTGAGCTATCTCCATGGCCCACTTTGGAGAAGCCCATCTTTCCTTAAAATTTGGATCTGCTTGGGTTAAAATCAGTCTCTGTGAAACTTGAGCTTGATTCCTGTTTCTTAGTGTGCCTGCCTCGGTGTGTGTGTGCACACAGGCAAGTGTGCACTTCTCAGTGTTTCTGGTTGTGCCTTTCTTTCAATGTATCTGGTTATGTCTTTGTGGGTCCAAACCTCTGGCAGACCATGCCTCTGTCTCTTTTCAAGTCTTTCTCACTGCCTGACTCTTTGTATCTGGGTCTTTCTTTTTATTATTATTATTATTATTATTATTATTATTATTTGAGATGTAGTTTCGCTTTTGTCATCCAGGCTGGAGTGCAATGGTGTGATCTTGGCTCACTGCAACCTCTGCCTCCTGGATTGAAGCAATTCTCCTGCCTCAGCCTCCTGAGTAGTTGGGATTACAGGCGCGCGCCACCACGCCCGGCTAACTTTCGTATTTTTAGTCAAGACGGGTTTTCACCATGTTGCCCAGGCTGGTCTTGAACTCCTGACCTCAGGTGATCCACCTGTCTTGGCCACCCAAAGTGCTAGGATTACAGGCATGAACCACCACACCGGGCCTTGTGTCTGGGTCTTTCTTTGTGTACCTCTGAGTGAACATCCTGGACTGTGACCCTCGGACCACATCTCCACATGTTCCTCTGAGCCCCTCTCTCAGTGTATTTTAAGTACACCTCTGTGTACTCAGTGTGTATCTCTTCCTGCCAGCCCAGTCCAACTTGTGTTCCCCTAGGGCAGGCCTCCTCCTTAATTCCTGGTAATGAGCTCCCTTCTTCCTCTTTCCTCTTGATTTTGTTTTTCTGAAAACCTAGGTGGGGCACCTCTAGGTTTGGGGAAACGTGGGTGGGGTGGAGTTGGGTGGGGTGGGAAGGGGAGAAGAGGGACTACTCCACCCAGTACAGAGACCCCAGGGGCCAAAGACAGCCTAGGAGGAATGGTTTGTGAGGTTGCTGCCCTAAGCAGGGCCCCCCACCTTCTGGCTGGGAGGAAGAAGCCTGTCTTGCGGGTAGGACCCCTGAGCTATGGGCCCTGGGAATGTGGTAGTACAAAGAAAGGAGATATGGAGATGGAGACACTGGGACTGCCAGGGAGACTGGAAGGAGGCTTCCTGGGTAGAACCTCCAAGTCTGACGGGGGCAGGGGAATGGGTGTGTCTGCCCTGCAGGGACTGGGGTCCTCAGGGACTCAGCATCTCCATGCCCCAGGCTTTGGCCTTTGGTGCCAGGTTTGTCTGAGGTAGGGGAGGGGGTGGCAGTGGAAACACAGAGGCTGTGTCTGGTCTGGGAACCTAGGCTGTGGAGGGTGCCAGGAGAGACCACCTCCTCTTTGTGTAAAGGCAAAACTAGAGTCTCATCTAGAGTCACAGAGCAGTGCAGCAGAGCCTGCACTAGACCCCAGTCTTCTCAACCCCTTCCCCAGATAGCACTTTGCAAGGTCTCAGGGAGTAGGGCTCTGAATGCAGATTACCTGGGTTCCAAATGAGCCTTTCCCAGCCACAGGATCTTGGGTGGGTGGGAGTCTCCATCTGCCCCAGATCCAGTCTCTATCCTGCTCTGTGTCTCAGGAGGCTAATCTCTATGGGTGGCATTCCTGGTGCATTCTTGCCCTCAGGCTTCGAGCTGGGTTTGGCAAAAGGGAGACACAGCTAGGAAACCAGAGGACAGGGAGGGTGGGGGGATAAAGATCAGAGTATTCATGCCTTTTCCAGGGCTCTGGTTTTTCCTGCATTCCAGAACACTGCTCTCCCCTTGCCTCTTCTGGCTGAAGGGGGAATGGCTGCTGTTGGTTAGTCCCCAAGCCGTCCCTGGTTGGTCCCCTTGACTCTACCGCCACCTCTGTAAATAGTTTCTCCTCAGGCTCTCTTCAGTGAAACCTCAGAGGGCACCATCTGTTCCTGCGGCATCCCTGACTGATGTCACCTCTCTGCACTTTAGTTTCTTCCTCTGTGAAATGGTGATAGTAATAGTACCTGCCTCATTAGGTTGTGCAAGGTGGGGTAAGTGGATTAACGCATGCATCAGAACAATGCCAGATGTGGCAGTAAGGGCTTTTGAGGTCGAGGCTATAATGATGGTAACGATGACTCCTCCTGAGCTCCGTGTGTACTGTGGGGAAGGACAGCATGAAGACAGGCTTGGAAGTGACGCCTGACTCCCCAAGGCCATCTGCTTTAGTTCCAGGAGCTTGGAACTTCTGTGGGGCCTTAGTCAGCCTGGGAGTCAAGCCCCAGTCCCTCCAGTTTCAGTGGAGTCAGCTTTCCCTAGGCAGCCTGGGCTTAGGGGAGATGGAAGCCAGAGTCTCTTTTCCACTCTGGGCCTTCTCCAGAAAATTCAGGCTCCTAAGAAAGGGAGAGCTGGTCATCCCATCCCCTCATGGGGCTCAGGGGATATGGCAGGGGTTGAGAGTGGTGATGGTGATGAAACAGGGGTTCAGGTTCAGAGGGTGGTGTATATGGAATCATAGCCAGGAGTCAGTCCCAGAAGGTTGAGGGCACAAGCAAAAACCCAATCTGTGTTTAATAATCTTGTTTCACAGCCTCCTATCAGGAAGTTCTTTCTGAGGTCTCATTGACATCCCACTTTAGCTCCTCAAGAACAGGGCAGAAACCAGGACAACTGCAGTGACTCTGGGAACCTCTTCCATCTCTCACCAACACACTGAGAGTCCCAGCAGCTTTGGGAGCCAGAAAAGGATCGGTGCCCCTTCCCAGCCCTGTGTATGGCCAAAGCACAGGAAGCCTAGGGGACACTAACCGGCACGTCTTAGGGATGTGAGATTGTCAGTGGGGTGGGGTGATGAGTGGGCTGCAAACTAGCCACCCTGACTCCTCTAGGGGCCCCCACCTTCTATTGCCTTGGTCATACCTCCAGGTCAGAGTGAAATACAATGTGTGAAGAAGGAATGGGTGGCACTGTCCCCTGCTTCTAGAGATCTCTGGGGCTAAAGCCTTAAACCAGCTCTAATTGCCTTGGCCAACTTCTTTGGTCTCTTGCATCAGGAAAGCTGTTTTGGGGACACTCCCATGGCTCTGTGGTCTCTGCCTTTTTCAGAAGCTCCTGTGAGGAGCAGTGGGTTCTTGTCACACTTCCTGGCAGGGCTTAGTGCTAAAGAGGTCTGTCTGGGAGAGGCTGGGGGAAGGGACCCTGGGAGCCCTGATAATCATCTTCATACGGTCGGCTGCTCATCTCCATGGAAATGCCCCCCACAGCCGGGGAGGCACCTGGAATGTCTGGCCACCACCCCGTCCTTCGCCTCTCGGTCCAGGGTCACTGCCAGGGCTGGGTTGGAAAGCAGCCAAGAGAGAGGAGGAGGCGGCCTGGCTTGAGGTGGGAGGTGGACTGTGGACCCCAGTCTCAGGGTAGTCGTTCCCGACAGAGGCGACCTTTAGCTGCGGGATCCCCACTTCCATGTCGGGGTGGGGAGAGGGGAGTGATCGCTGGCCTGTGGACAAAGTCTTCCCTTATCAGAAGATGGGCTTACAGCTTAGCCACCTTCGACCCTTGGAATGCATATGTGCCCACATGCATGTGAGGGTGTGTCTGCTTTGACTGACGAGGGACTGGGGCTTTGCATATCCTCACACAAAATCATGCACACCCACACTGGCTCATCCACACCCCCACACACAGCACACTCACTCCACATTCGATCCAACTGCAGTCAGACAAGCCCTGACAGCGACTGTCACTCATTACACACTCACATGCGCAAACAAACACACTCAGATACACATCCACACTCCACATCCTTACATCACACAGCCTTACACTCACAGGGGCACTCACACTCCAATACACACTCACCCACACTCCTACCTGTGGGGGCCAGAAGCCACACATCAATGTACTGAGTCAGACAGAGCAGCAGTGTGTGTGGAGGTGGGCACAGGTACGGGGTCGGGGGTCGCGATACTCCAAACGAGACACGGAGGTCAGGACATGGGGTTGGGAAGGCTTTAGGTTTTGAGATCACAACCCAGATTTTCAGAGCAAGTGGTCGGGAAGCAGGAAGTTTGTAGACTGTGGCTGAGTCCGACTGCCTGGGCAGGCACACACCATAGCTGTTGACAAATAATTGCTGAATAAGCAAACAGCAGGATAGACTAAAACTCCTGATTTCCAACTGGTAGAGCAGCCACTGTCTCACAGTTTAGAAACGCAGGCAGCAGGAGAGTCAGGGCCATCTTACCCTCTGAAGTCAATGGATCCACACCCTTACTGCAGTTCTGCAGAGCAGGAAGCTGAGTCTCAAATACAGGTGACTTGCACAAAGCTGCTGGGTAAGGCAGTGGCCTGTCCAGGCCTGGGTCCCCAGTCTCAGGGTACATCTTCTAAGCCCAGAGACACCTGACTGCAGAAAGAAGCCTCGACAGGTCCAACTGCCAGGGGCTGAACAGAAAGTGACAAAGCTTTGTGCTGTCCCAGGGATTTGGACTCCTGCTAGGAAAGAGGAGGACCTGTAGGGGATCCCTTGAGGGGCACAGGGTTGAGGAGGCCAGCAGACATCTGCAGAAGGGCTCTTGGAAGAGTCTCATGTGGAAAAGAGTACCTCCCGGCCTTTCTGCTAGAGAGCTTGTTTATTTTAATTTTTTTTTTGAGACGGAGTCTCGCTCTGTCGCCCAGGCTGGAGTGCAGTGGCCAGATCTCAGCTCACTACAAGCTCCACCTCCCGGGTTCACCCCATTCTCCTGCCTCAGCCTCCCAAGTAGCTGGGACTACAGGCGCCCGCAACCTCGCCCGGCTAGTTTTTTGTATTTTTTAGTAGAGTTTTAGTAGAGACAGGGTTTCACCCTGTTAGCCAGGATGATCTCGATCTCCTGACCTCGTGATCCGCCCGTCTCGGCCTCCCAAAGTGCTGGGATTACAGGCTTGAGCCACCTCGCCCGGCCATTTATTTTAATATTATTATTATTTATTTATTTTGAGACAGAGTCTTGCTCTGTTACCCAGGCTGGAGTGCAATGGCATGATCTTGGCTCACTGCAACCTCTGCCTCCTGAGTTCAAGAGATTCCCTCACCTCAGCCTCCTGAGTAGCTGGGACTACAGGCGCCTGCCACCACACCCAGCTAATTTTGTTTTGTAGTTTCAGTAGAGACGGGATTTCACCATGTTGGCCAGGCTGGTCTCGAACTCCTGACCTCAAGTGACCTGCCTATCTCGGCCTCCCAAAGTGCTGGGATTACAGGCGTGAGCTACCATGCCCGGCCCTTATTTTATTATTGACCTTTTTTTTTTTTTGAGACAAGGTCTTGCTCTGTCACCCAGGCTAGAGTGCAGCGGCACGAACGTGGCTCACGGCAGCCTCCATCTCCATCAGTGATCCTCTCACCTCAGCCTTCTGAGTAGCTGGCACCACAGCTATGCGCCACCATGCGTGGCTAATTTTTCAAATTTTTTTGTAGAAATGAGGTCTTCCCATGTTCCTCAGGCTGGTCTCGAACTCCTAGCTTCAAGTGATCCTCCCACCTCAGCCTTCCAAAGTGCTGGAATTATAGGCGTGAGCCACAGCACCTGACTCATGTATTTCTTATTATTTCATCAAACATTTATTGACCGGGTGTGGTGGTTCATGCTTGTAATCCAGCACTTTGGGAGGCCAAGGTGGGTGGATCTCCTGAGGCCAGGAGTTCAAGACCAGCCTGGCCAACATGGTGAGACCCTGTCTCTACTAGAAAGCAAAAATTAGCTGGGCATGGTGGCACGCATCTGCAGTCCCAGCTACTCGGGAGACTGAGGCAAGAGAATCTCTTGAACCTGGGAGGAGGAGGTTGCAGTGAGCTGAGATCATGCCACTGTACTCCAGCCTGAGTGACAGAGAGAGGCTCCATCTCAAACAAAACAAAACAAAAAACATTTAGGCATCTTTTTTTAGTTTTTTAAATTTATTTTTATTTTTTTAGAGACAGGGTTCCATTTCTTCCCAGGCTGGAGTGCAGTGGTGTGATCCCGGTTCACTGCAACCTCCACCTCCTGGGGTCAAATGATCCTCCCACCTCAGCCCCTAGAGTAGTTGGGACTACAGATGTGTACCACCACACTGAGCTAACTTATAATTTTTTTTTTACTTTTTGTAGATACGGTGTTCTGCTATGTTACTCAGACGGGTCTCTAACTCTTGAAGTGAGCCTTCTGCCTCGGCCTCCCAAAATGCTGGGATTATAGGCGTGAACCACCTCGCCTGACCACGTACTTTTTTTTTTTTTTTTGAAATGGAGTTTCACTCTTATTGCCCAGGCTGGAGTGCAGTGGTGCGATCTCAGTGGCTCCCTGCAGCCTCTGCCTCCTGGGTTCAAGTGATTCTCCTGCCTCAGCCTCCCAAGTAACTGGGATTACAGGCACCGCCTGCCACCATATCTGTCTGATTATTTTGTATTTTTAGTAGAGATGGGGTTTCACCATGTTGACCAGGCTGGTCTCGAACTCCTGACTTCAGGTGATCTGCCAACCTTGGCTTCCCAAAGTACTGAGATTACAGGTGTGAACTTCCACTCCCGACCTCCCAAGCACCTATTTTTCAATGCCAGGCTGGCCATGGTAAGCACCAGAAATACTATGGTGACTACTATCTTATATAATTGCGATAAGATATGCCACAATATTAGGTAAAAAGCATCTGGATGCCAGTAAGAAGAAATCTAACTCAATGTGGCTTGGGCAATGGTGGTAATTGGCTCACATAACAGACAAATTTAGATGAAAAATTCAGGTGAGGCTTGATCCAGCATCCATGTCCTTTCTGTCTCTTCTCTCTTCCTTCCATGCTGTCAGCCTCCTCCTAAGGCTAGATTCTCTGTGGTTTCAAGAGAGCTGGCAGTGGCTCTCAGGCCACATGCTTCCTTGTTAAAGGTCAGCAGGGAAGATGGAACATCTTTGTCACAGCTGTTCCAGGACACGCCCTAAGGTGCACTCTGATTAGATCAGCTTGGTCATATGCCCATCCCTCATGTTTCCCACCTCTGGTCCCAAGAGAGATGTCAACTTCCTCTGAAAAAAATGGATTCCCAAATAGAAACTGAGGACTGTTCCTGCCTTCATGGAACCTAAAGGCTAATTAGTGGAGGGTACTGCAAATACAAGCAACCAGAGGCAATTTGGACAACATTAAATCAAGTGTGGGGCCCCTTTAAGGCCCACATCACCTTCCCATGCCCCTCCACCTTCATATTGAGACCTAAAGGATGAGAAGGAATTAGCCTGTGGGCTGCTCCAGGGAGAGGTAACAGCTTGTCCGAAAGCCTGAAGGCAGGAGATGAGTGTGCCCTGCAAGAGCTGGACAGAGTTCAGTGTTACTGGAGCTTAGAATGCCAGATGAGACTAGAAGGGTGTGTGGGGCCAAGTTAAGCAGGATCCAGGTCAGGGAGGTTCTGGAGAATCACAGCCTCCTACCGTTCTTGCTTAGGGGTCCCTATAAACTCATTCATCACCAACCTAGGGTGTCAGGAAGGAGTCAACTTGGGACCAGTTGCCACTTTGGATAGAGACCAATGCACACAGTGCAGGGAGGGGCCTGGGTGTCAGGAGCTCCAAGTTATTCTGAGACCCAGAGCAATTCCTACTACCACTCTTTACCTCAGTTTCCCCCTCACTACCACAGGGACGTTGCACAGGATGATTTGAGTCTTAATTTCCTTTCCCAGGCCTAGCATTCTTGGATTCTTTTCTAGCGTCCTAACAGCCTTGGATTCAGATGAGAGACGGCAGGGGTACATTGCATCAGAAGGAAGCGTGTGAGAAAAGGGACAGAGACATAGCTGAAGCAGAGAGATACTGAAAGTCACACACGAAACCAGAAGGCAGCAGCAATGGGAGGGGACTTGGCTGTGAGGACCTGGAATGCCAAGTTTAAGAATTAGAAGATGCAAGTGAGAGGGGTGGGAAAATGTGTGCAAAATGGTACTTAAGAAAGGTGGATTTAAACAGCAGAAATACACAAAAAGCAAACAAACAAAAAACAAACAAAAAACAAACAGAGGCTGGGCGCGGTAGCTCATGCATCTGTAATCCCAGCACTTTGGGAGGCTGAGGTGGGCAGATCATCTGGGGTCAGGAGTTCAAGACCAGCCTGGTCAACAAGGTGAAACCCTGTCTCTACTAAAAATACAAAAATTTGCCAGGCGTGGTGGCGGGCACCTGTAGTCCCAGCTACTATGGAGGCTGAGGCAGGAGAATGGCATGAACCCAGGAGGCAGAGGTTGCATGAGCTAAGATTACACTACTGCACTCCAGCCTGGGTGACAGAGCGAGACTGTGTCTCAAAAAAACAACAAACAAACAAACAAACAAAGATGGATCAAGATAGTTGCTGGGGGCAGGACTGGGGGAGGTGGGAAGCCTGCCAAGAGATAGTAAGAATTCTGTCCTGAGTGGATCCTGTCAAAGAGGGAAAGGCTGAGGTCCTGACATTTTTGCCACCATCTTGGCCTGGACCCTTGGGTCCCTAAAACATACCATGGTAACTCAGATATGTACCTTGCTCTTTTTTCTCTGAATTCCACTTAAAAAGGAAGAAAAGGAATCTCTGACTGGGTGTGATGGCTCATGCCTGTAATCCCAATACTTTGGGAGGCCAAGGTGGGTGAATCACTTGAGCTCAGGAGTTTGAGACCAGCCTGGGAAACATGGTGAAACCTCATCTCTACAAAAAAAAAAAAAAAAAAAAATTATGTGGGCATGGTGGTGCATACCTGTAGTCCCAGCTACTCAGGAGGTTGGGGCGGGAAGATTGCTTGATCCCAGTAGGTCGAGGCTGCAGTGAGCTGTGATTGTGCAGCTGCACTCCAGCTTGGGCAACAGAGTGAGACTCTGTCTCAAAAAAAAAAAAAAAAAGAAATTCCTTATGTGTGCTACAACACGGATTAACCTTGGAAACAGTATGCTAAGTGAAAGAAGCCAGTTGGCTACATGTTGTATAAAATGTCAGAAGGCTACATGTTGTATAAAATGTCAGAATGGGCAAATCTATACTGACAGAAAGTAGATTAGTGGTTGCCAGAGGCTGGGGCAGATGAGGATTGACTCCTAATGGGCATGAGTTGTCTTTTTAGAGTGATGAGATGTTCTGGAATTAGACAGTGATAAAGGTTGCATAACTGTGTGAATATACTAAAAACCACTAAATTGTAAAATTTAGAAGGGTAAATATTATGGCATGTGAAGAAGTATATCTCAATAAGAAGGAAGGAACAAACTTCTTTTTTTTTTTTGAGACAGAGTCTCACTCTGTTGCCAGACTGGAGTCCAGTGGCACGATCTTGGCTCACTGCAACCTCCACCTCCTGGGTTCAAGCAATTCTTCTGCCTCAGTCTCCCAAGTATCTGGGATTACAGGCACGCGCCACTACGCCTGGCTAATTTTTGTATTTTTAGTACAGACGGGGTTTCTCCATATTGCCCAGGCTGGTCTCAAACTCCCAACTGTTGTGGGAAGTCAGGGACCCCGAATGGAGGGACCGGCTGAAGCCGTGGCAGAACATGAATTGTGAAGATTTCATGGACATTTATTAGTTCCCCAAATTAATACTTTTATAATTTCTTATGCCTGTATTTACTGCAATCTCTGAACATAAATTGTGAAGATTTCATGGACACTTATCACTTCCCCAGTCAATACCCTTGTGATTTCCTATGCCTGTCTTTACTTTAATCTCTTAATCCCGTCATCTTCTTCCTAAACTGAGGAGGATGAATGTCACGTCAGGACCCTGTGATGATTGTGTCAAGTGCACAAATTGTTTGTAGAGCATGTGTGTTTGAACAATATGAAATCTGGGCATCTTAAAAAAAAGAACAGGATAACAGCGATGTTCAGGGAACAAGAGAGGTAACTTTGAACTGGCCGTTGGTGAGCCGGACGGAACAGAGCTGTATTTCTCCTCTTTCAAAAGCAAATAGGAGAAATATCGCTGAATTCTTTTTCTTTTTTTTTTTTTTTTGAGATGGAGTCCCGCTATCACCCAAGCTGGAGTGCAGTGGCCGGATCTCAGCTCACCGCAAGCTCTGCCTCCGAGGTTCACGCCATTCTCCTGCCTCAGCCTCCCGAGTAGCTGGGACTACAGGCGCCCGCCACGTCGCCCGGCTAGTTTTTTGTATTTTTTAGTAGAGACGGGGTTTCACCGTGTTAGCCAGGATGGTCTCAATCTCCTGACCTCGTGATCCGCCCGTCTCGGCCTCCCAAAGTGCTGGGATTACAGGCTTGAGCCACCGCGCCCGGCGTCTGAATTCTTTTTCTTAGCAAGGAACATCCCTGAGAAAGAGAAAGCACCCTGACGGTAGGCCTAGGAACAGCCCCCTCAAGGCGTGCTGTCTTTTATGGTCAAAGCCGAAGGGATGAAATAAGCCCTGGTCTCCTGTAGCGCTCCCAGGCTTATTAGGACGAGGAAATTCCCACCTAATAAATTTTGGTCAGACAGGTTGTCTGCTCTCAAACCTTGTTTCCTGACAAGATGTTATCAACGACAACGAGTGCCCAAAACTTCATTAGCAATTTTAATTTCACGCCCTGCCTCCATTTCCTTTGTGATATTTTATTACCTTGTAAAGTATGTGATCTCTGTGACCCACGCCCTATTCGTGCACTCCCTGGCCTTTTGAAAATCGCTAATAAAAACTTGCTGATTTTATGGCTCGGGGAACATCACGGATCCTGCCGACATGTGATGTCTCCCCCGGACACCCAGCTTTAAATTTCTCTCTCTTGTGCTCTTTCCCTTTATTTCTCAAACCAGCTGAGACACTTAGGAAATAGAAAAGAATCCATGTAACCATCGCGAGCAGGTTCTCCCGATACCCAACCTCAAATGATCTGCCCGCCTCAGCCTACCAAAGTGCTGGGAATATAGGTGTAAGCCTCTGTGCCTGGTGGGAATTTACTTTACACAACACGTTCAGACTGAATATTAAACATCTCTGTTCTTCGAAATCATTTTGGCTCCTCCACCAGGGGCTATTTCTCCCTGGCCCCTTCACCCTACTTAGTGCCCCTGCCTCTGGCCACACTGCTGGTTTTCTCTACCCTCCCATCCCCCACCTCTTTACTTTCTCCCTCCTGATTGCTCACTATACTCTAAATTACTTTTTATAAAGTGTTTAGCTGAGCCAAAGGGTCACTGGCACAGTCCCCAAGATTTCCTTTAATGGAACTGACTCTCTTCAGGGTTCTTTTTGTTGTTGTTGTTGAGATGGAGTTTCGCTCTTGTTGCCCAGGCTGGAGTACAGCTATGTGATCTTGGCTCACTGCAACCTCCACCTCCCGGGTTCAAGCGATTCTCCTGCCTCAGCCTCCTGAGTAGCTGGGATTACAGGCATGCACCACCACGCCTGGATAATTTTGTGTTTTTAGTAGAGATGGGGTTTCTTCACGTTGGTCAGGCTGGTTTCGAACTCCTGACCTAGAGTGATTCACCCACCTCGGCCTCCCAAAGTGCTGGGATCACAGGCGTGAGCAGCCACCGCGCCCGGCCGATGTCACCCATGTTTCTTAGGAAAGATGTTAGCAGTCTCTAAATCCTCATCTACTGTGCGTGGCACAGCATTATTTTACAGTTTTCTGAGATTTATAATTGGCATCATTTGCACAGTGGCAGCGTGACGTGGCTGTGGAGAGCACAGAAAGCTTGTCCCCGGGGAAGTGGGCTCTTCTGGTTGCAACATGGTGGAGGCCAGACCCCTACAAAGAGGGAAGGTGCCACAGCAAACCTCTGAGCAACCAAGAAAAAGAGCACCTGCTTGGAAAAGGTGACAAGCCACGAGGCCATGGGCCCAGTTATAAGGATTAATTGTGTTACAGGAATGGTTATAAACCTGACCGACCTCAGAAGGTATATGGAGGAGGCAATTATCAAGCCCCTTGATGGTCTGTGGTTGGATGCCGCGTACTTTGACAACAGTGCGAGCATGGCAGAAAATGTAGCTGTGTATGTAGGGGAAAACCTCCAGAAAGTTTTTCTGTGGGAGTTCTTTGTAAACTATTAATAATGCAACTGGCAATTGTCTATGAAGGGAAATCACTCTTAGGGATCAATGCTGTAGAAAGATAACTTGTTTTTTGCTTCTTTGCTCAGTGTTAAGAAGTCCTCACATCATTGCCACCCCCGCCCCCGCGACATTCTGTTCTGTAGTGCCTGATTTATTGAAAGTAGTATGAGGCCTGTTTTAAACATAAATCTATTCTAAATCTAAATTTGTAATACATTCTGAATGTCATTTAGACAGTCTTTTTCCTGGAGATTAAAAATCACTTTATTTCTAGCAAAATGCTCTGACGTAAAATATTTTAACAACAAAGAAGATCTGTGTTTGTTGTTTTCTCCATTATCTAATTATCGATATCCATTTCATCTGGGCACATACAAATGGTAAAAATATTTACAAGCTTTGGACTAGGTGAATCTAATCAAAAATAAAATATAGATGTTAATAGAGCCTGGAAATATTGTCAATATCTTTTTAACAGATTGAGCCTCGTTGATTATTTCTTCTGGGGTAAAGGCTCAAATTTATTCTGTGAAATTAGACACACAAATCATCTGAAGCAATGTATGGCAGATGAATATACATTGATTGATGGAAATGTTGCTTTCATGCACATTGTTCATTGCAATTTTGCATAGGTTACTGAACTATGAATTACTATTGAGGAACAGCACATTCAACATGTCATAGCAATCAATGCTTTAGTATGGACATTTTCTATGTTTCTAGACTCTCTGGCCACTCTTAGCAAATTTAAATCAAATGACTGAAGTGCAATCACTTATTTTAACTGTGTTAAAATAGTCAATTTGAAAAGTATATTTTTCTGTATGAATTTTTTTTCCTGACTCTATTTTGTTCTGATAACTAAACTTATCTATATAAATTGCACTATTGAAAAAAAAGTATAGGCTGGGTGCGGTGGCTCATGCCTGTAATCCCAGCATTTTGGGAGGCCGAGGCGGGTGAATCATGTCATCAGGAGATCAAGATGATCCTGGCTAACATGGTGAAACCCAGTCTCTACTAAAAACACACACACACACACACAAATTAGCCAGGTGTGGTGGCAGGCGCCTGTAGTCCCAGCTACTCAGGAGGCTGAGGCACGAGAATGGCATGAACCCGGGAGTTGGAGCTTGCAGTGAGCCGAGATCAGGCCACTGCACTCCAGCCTGGGTGACAGAGTGAGACTCCATCTCAAAAAAATAAAAAATAATAATAAAGTAAAATAAAAATTAGCCGGGCGTGGTTGCAGGTGCCTGTAGTTCCCGCTATAGGCTGAGCTCCGTGGCTCAGGCCTATAATCCCAGCACTTTGGGAGGCCGAGGCGGGCGACCACCAGGTCAGGAGATTGAGACCATCCTGGCTAACACAGTGAAACCCCATCTCTACTAAAAAATACACAAAATTAGCCAGGCATGGTGGCAGGCACCTGTAGTCCCAGCTACTCGGGAGGCTGAGGCAGGAGAATGGTGTGAACCCTGGAGGTGGAGCTTGCAGCGAGCCGAAATCGCACCACTGCACTCCAGCCTGGGTGACAGAGCGAGACTCCGTCTCAAAAAAATAAATAAATAAATAAAATGAAAAAATAAAAAAAG
>NW_012116055.1:209475-209824 GCF_000951035.1 Colobus angolensis palliatus
TCTGAAGATCCATGTCAATTCCTTTATTTTATGATGCAGTGACATTGTAAGGAAGTAGAAAAACTAAGTTAAAAATGTTTAATTATGAAGAATATAGAAAGGGGATTTCTTGTTGAAACAAATAGGCTAAAAGAGGCTTGGTGTCAGCTCTGCCTCTCTTAGAGGAAGGACTGTGACCCTGTCATCCCGTTGGATAATCTAGTGATAGCAGCTTATGTTAAAATAGATTCTACCAAGGCAAGGACAACGGTTTGCTTATGAGCAGTGAGGAGTATGTAGTCTTACCATAGTCCACCCTTTGGAAAGTGCTGCATATATAATTAGTGAGGCCATTTTTTTTTTTTTTTTT
>NW_012116055.1:210558-211484 GCF_000951035.1 Colobus angolensis palliatus
TCCTTTTTTAGCCCTGTAATGAATATAAAATGGATCCCTACTGCCTATCTTAGAAAATGTGCATTTCATAGAACGATTTAAAAAATAAATCCTTTTAAAGTGCCCATCTGCTTAAGCTATGTTTGCGGAATATTAGAACTATGTCATGTCTTAGAAACATGTGTCATACTACTATTTGCAGACATTACTGCATTTTACGGAATAAAATAATATTATTAAGAAGTATTTTTTCAAGTGATACAGTAAGAATATTGCTAGAGATTTGACCTATTTGTGAAAAATCTTTGCATGATTATTAGCCTGCTAAAAATAAAATGAACTCTGCAAACGTGATCCAAGCTGTTCTGTAAGAAATTATGTGCTGGCTGCACAGTCCCCTGGGAGACCTGTGTGAGTCCAGATGCCTCTTTGCTGGTTCGTTTCATTTCTGGGGTTCATTTTGTTTAAAGGTGTTTATCATATTTTCAAAGTACAGAAGTCAGGCATCTCAAGTTCAAGTCTTGTCTCCCCCAAACTTTAAAAAATATATGATATTGATATAATTTGGCTGGATAATAACAAACTGGACAAATAAGATATTTTCTTTCATTGAAGGTTGGTAATATTTTACTCATTTAAAAATTTTTGGGTGGGCGTAGTGGCTCACACCTGTAATCCCAGCACTTTGGGAGGCCAAGGTGGGTGGATCATCTGAGGTCAGGAGTTTGAGTCCAGCTGGCCAACATGGTGAAACCCTGTCTCTACTGAAAATACAAAAAATTAGCCGGGCATGGTGGTGCATGCCTATAATCCCAGCTACTCAGGAGGCTGAGGCAGGAGAATCTCTTGAACTCAGTTTATTGTGCATCAGAGACTTCACATGAAGAAGAAAACTTGTCAACATCCAGGATGATCAGGAGCCTTCATTAAAAATCAGAAAATTTAAG
>NW_012116055.1:216264-216857 GCF_000951035.1 Colobus angolensis palliatus
AGCAACAGTTTTCTTAGCAATAGTGACCATCCAACCTTGATTTAGCAAATGCATCCTTAGCAAAAACTTCCTTGCAACACCACCCTTAAGAACAATGTCTCTAGCATAAGGGCCCTCCCAACAATATCATTGGCAAAAGCTTGGCAAAATGTGCTCAGCAACCGCACTCTTTGAAAAAGTTCCATTAATAGCAACATACTTAATAACAACATCTTTAGCAACAGTGGTCATAGGAACTGCTCCTTCTGCAAGAGTGGCTATTGTAATTGTGACCGGAGCAATAATGGCCATATCAGCCACGCATTTAGCTACAGTGGCAGTAGCAACTATGTCCTCGGTGGCAGTATGTGTGGCAAACATTTCTTAGCAACAACACCCTTATCTAAGGGGCCCTAGGAGCAAAATCCATTGCAACACTATATGCAGCAACAATGTCCTTAACTATCAGGTTGGTGCAAAGGTAACAGAGGTTTTTGCCATTTCACTGGCAAAAACCATAATCACCTTTGTAGCAACCTAATACAATTCCCTTGGCGACAATCCTCTTAGCAACAGCACCCTTGGCAACAAAGCTCTTAGCAATATCCTTAGAA
>NW_012116055.1:217164-217455 GCF_000951035.1 Colobus angolensis palliatus
GTCCTGGCCGGGCGCGGTGGCTCACCCCTGTAATCCCAGCACTTTGGGAGGCCGAGGTGGGCAGATCATGAGGTCAGAAGATCGAGACCATCCTGGCTAACACAGTGAAACCCCGTCTCTACTAAAAATACAAAAAAATTAGCTGGGCGAGGTGGCGGGCACCTATAGTCCCAGCTCCTCGGGAGGCCGAGGCAGGAGAATGGCATGAACCCGGGAGGTGGAGCTTGCAGTGAGCCGAGATCGCGCAACCGTACTCCAGCCTGGGCCACAGAGCGAGACTCCATCTCAATT
>NW_012116055.1:217505-219015 GCF_000951035.1 Colobus angolensis palliatus
TTTTCTCATCTTGTTTTTAGAATTTTTTGTTGTTTGTGTAAAGACAGTGTTACGGAAGCGTAAGGTTCAGTGAAGGAACTCAGGAAGAAGGTGGGCTTGCAGCATCACTGTCAGCACCCATCCGTGTCCTGTTGCTTCTAGAAACCAAGCCCACATCAAGCACGGCACAAATCAAAGCCATCACCCTCTTATTAATAAAAAAAATTATCTATTGTGACCAAGTTAGATACCTCCCCGAAGAAGACAGTGCCTGGGACAGTGGTGATGGTGGCTGGAGGCACCGGGTGTCTTCGGCCAGTGCTGAGGGGGACTGACTGGGGGTACAGCTTTCTTGGGGAGCAAGAGCTGGGGATGTCACAGGCCCCATGGCACATTATTGCACCGGACACTTTTCAGGGGCTGTTGATGTCTGATTTGTCTCTCTCTGTTGGGACAACGCTGGCTCTTGAGAGTGGCTTGTTGACTGCTGGCGGCATAGCCCTCTGAGAAGAAGGGGTGCCTGTGGTTGCAGGGAAACCCACAGACTGGAGCTTGTAACTCCTGTTTGTGCTGATTTACCTTCGAGGCCTGGCGTGCATGGCAAAGTGACATTTTCTCCTCCAGCATCTGTCCGACTGCTGTCATGAGCCCCTGAGCTTCAGCACTGCTGCTGTACACACAGGACCTGTTTTTTGCGTTTTGGCTCCCGGCAGTGACTGGTGCTGGCTTCGTTTTCTTCTTTAAGAAAACCTGCCGGAAAAAATGCTTGATGTTTTGGCTTATTGAAGGAGGCTGTTTCTTTGATGGCAATGGCTGGACACCTTCATCCTGATGAGTGTCTATCCGGCTTTGTCTCTTGCATGAGACTTGACATTTGGGGTTCTTGGGCTCCCTGTGCCCCAGGTTGCTGCTTCTGGCTGCCATGAGGTCATGTAGCTCCTGGGAAGCCCGCATGTTCCCAGCAGGCAAGCTCTGGAGATGGCCCTGGGGAGCCAAATTCTCTGCAGCCAGGGGCAGAACAGACGCTTGTCCATCTAGAAGGAGCACAACAGCGGCACAAACTTGAGGCTGGGTCTCTGACTTCGTGGCCATTCCAGGCTCAAATTCACTAATAACCTCCTCCATAGGACACAGCTGTCTTGGATCTTGGGAGACAGACATTTTAGGGAGTAGAGAACTTTTGCTGGTCCTTGGAGCCTCGAAACCATGCACATCTTCCCTTGTGGCTTGGAGGTTTGCCAGCATACGGGTTCCTGAGGGGACTCTGGGTTGTGGCACTGCCTCCCTGGTCTCTACAGCCCTTGAAGACTGGGCTCCTAAGCTCCTGCTCTGCTGGTTGCTGCCTGTGAGGCTGTATGTGAGGGGCTTAGATGGCCACATGCCCTCCTGTGCAGCTGGAGGAGGCTTCAAGGGCCCATGATCATTCCAAGATGGGATCCCTGGCGGGGCCCTCTGGAACTGCTTACATGCAGGGGAAGAGGCCAGAAGACTCTCTGGCACGTTAGATGCTTTGGTCAGCACCTGCTTTCTC
>NW_012116055.1:223949-227749 GCF_000951035.1 Colobus angolensis palliatus
GGCGAGACGGAGTCAGAGTGCAGTCCAGCAGTGGGGCAGAAATGAAGGCTTTGGAGGAGTGGAGGGCAGGCCAGAGAATGAGGGGAGTATGATGGGTGAGGGGAAAACACAGGTGGCTTGGGAGAAGGGCTTTCTAGGGGAAGGGAGGATTCTGGTGGCCAGTTGTGCAATAAAACAAATATGGCAATAAAGCAAATCACACAGAATTTTTGGTTTCTCGGTGCATATAAAAGTTAGGTCTATACTATACTGTAGTCTACTAAATGGGCAATAACATTATGTCTAAAAAAGTCAATGTACATGCCTTAGTCAAAAATGATTTTACTCTTTAAATATGCTATCAATCACCTGAGCCCTCGACATCAAGTTCTTTTTGCTGGTCGGTGGCCTTGCCTCAGTGTTGTGGCTGCTGACTGATCATGTGGGAGCTGCTGGAGGTGAGGTGGCTGTGGCAATTTCTTAAAACAAGACAACAATGAAGTTTGCTGCATCAATTGACTGTTTCTTTCAAGATTCCTCTGTAGCATGCGATGCTGTTTGGTAGCATTTTACCCACAGTAGAACTTCCTTCAAATCGGAGACAGTTCTCTCAAACCCTGCCACTGCTTTATCCACTAAGTTTATGCAATTTTCTAAATACTCTGTTGTCATTTCAACAAGGTTGCACAGCGTCTACACCTGGAGTAGGTTCCACCTCGAGAAACCACGTTCTTTGCTCATCCAAGTTCTCATGTGTTAAAATTTTATCATGAGATTTCAGCAATTCAGCCACATCTTAAATTCTCTTCATATCTTTTCATCTTAGTTCTCTTGCTATTTCCACATCTGCAGTTACTTCTTGCACTGAAATCTTGAACCCCTAAAGTCATCCATGAGGATTGGAATCAACTTCTTTCAAATTTCCTTTAATGTTGATATTTTGACCTCCTCCCATGAATTGCAAATGCTTTTAGAGTGGCGAATCCTTTCTAGAAGGTTTTCAACTTACTTTGCCCAGATCTATCGAAGGAACTACTATACATGGTGGCTACAGCCTTCTGAAATGTATTTCTCAGATAATCAGCCTTGAAAGTCTAAATTACTCGTTGATCCATGGGCTGCAGAATGGATGTTGTATTAGCAGGCATGCAAACAGCGTTAATTTCCTTGTAGTTCTCCATCAGAGCTCTTGGGTGACCAGGTAAATTGTCAATGAACAATATTTTGAAAGGGATCTTTTTTTAAAGCTCAGCTGTGAGCTTAAAATATTCATGTGATAAACAGATGTGCTGTCATTCAGGCTTTGTCCCAGTTATAGAGCACAGGCAGAGTAGATGTAGCATAGTTCTCAAGGGCCCTAGAATTTTCAGAATGGTAGTTGAGCTTTGGCTTCAGCTTAAGCCCCTAACAAAAGAGTCATCCTGTTCTTTGAAGCTTTGAAGCCAGGCATTTCTTTTGCTACCTGGCTATGAAAGTCCTGGATGACATCTTCTTCCAATATAAGGTTGTTTTATCCGCAGTAAAAACCTCTGTGTAGTGTAGCCAGCTTTGTTGCTTATCTTAGGTGATCTTATGGATGATTTGATGCAGCTTCTACATCAGCACTTGCTGCTTTTCCTTGCACTTTTATCTTATGGAGACGACTTCTTTTCTTAAACCTAATGAACCAATCTCTGCTAGCTTCAAACTTTTTTTGTGTAGCTTCCTAACCTCTCTCAGCCTTCAGAGAATTAAGGAGAGTTAGGGCCTTGCTCTGGATTAGGATTTGGCTTAAGGAAATGTTGTGGTTGGTTTGATCTTCTATCCAAACCACTCAAACCTTCTCCATATCAGCAATAAGGCTGTTTCACTTTCATACCACTCATGTGTTCATTGGAGTAACACTTAATTTCCTTCAAGAACTTTTTTTTTGCGTGCACAGCTTGGCTAACTGTTAGGTGCCGGAAGCCTAGCTTTTGGCCTGTCTCGGCTTTTTACATGCCTT
This sequence comes from Colobus angolensis palliatus, assembly GCF_000951035.1. Lineage (NCBI taxonomy): Eukaryota > Metazoa > Chordata > Mammalia > Primates > Cercopithecidae > Colobus > Colobus angolensis. The sequence continues at coordinate 225,913 of NW_012116055.1, forward strand.
CCTCACTCAGCTTAATCATTTCTCACTTTTGATTTATAGTAAGAGATGTGTGACTCTTACTTTCACTTGAACACATAGAGGCCTTTGTAGAGTTATTAATTGGCCTAATTTCAATAGTGCTGTGTCTCAGAAAACAGGGAGACCTGAGGAGAGGGGGAGATGGAGAAAGGTCAGATGGATGGAACCATTCGAATATACATATATATCAATTAGGCTCATTGTCTTTTGGGGAGCATGGTTTGTGATGCCCCAAAACAATGACAATAGTAATATCAATGATCACTGATCACAGATCACCATAACAGATGTAATAATAACAAAACATTTGAAATATTGCAAGAATTACAAAAATGTAATGCAGAGATACAAAATAAGCACATGCGACCAGAAAAGTGTCACTGGTAGACTTGCTTGATGCAGGGTTGCCACAAACCTTCAATCTGTAAAAAAAGCAATATCCGAGAAGCATAATAAAGTGAAGTGCAATAAAACAAGGTAAGCTTGTGTGTGTATGCATGCACACACCAGTACACATCCACCTATCCACACACAAATCTTTGTACAAACAAATGCTGTATTTTCAAATCCAAGAAGACATTATTTGTACCTTAAAAACATCTGTCATCCTTGTAGTGTCCTTTTCTGTCTTTGTTATCAGGGTAATGCTGGCCTCATAAAAAATGTTTGGAAGTGTTCCCTCCTCTTCAACTTTTGGAAGAGTTTGTGAAGTGATGTTACGAATTCTTCTTTAAACACTTTTTAGAATTCTCCACTAAGCTATCTGGTCTTGATTTTCCCTTTTCAGGAGCTTTTTGACTACTGACTCATTATTTTTACTCATTATTTGTTTTGATTTTCTACTTCTTCATGTTTCAGTCTTAGTGGATGTATGTTTCTAGAAATTTCTCTGTTTCTTCTCAGTTAAACAATTTTGACCCATAGTTGTTTAGACTGTTATTATCCTTTGTATTTCTATGGTACCAATTTTAATATCTCCTTTTTTGTCCTAATTTTATTTATTTGAGACTTCTCTCTTTCTTCTTAGCCTAGTGAAAGGTTGGTCAATTTTTATTATCTTTTCAAAAAAGCAGCTTTTTGTTTCATTGATCTTTTCTATTGTTTTTCTAGTCTATTTCACTTATTTCTGCTATGATCTTTGTTAGTTCCTTCCTTCTTCTAATTTTGGGCTTGATTTTTTTTTTTCTATTTCTTTGAGATCTGTTTTCTTCATTTAGCACTTATCCATATAAACTTCCCTGTTAGAATGGCTTTTGCTGCATCTCATAAGTTTTAGTATGTTGTGCTTTCATTTTCGTTTCTCTCAAGATATTTTATTTTATTTTTTATGTTTTATTTGGTCTATTGGTTGTTCAGGAGTGCATTGGTTGATTTCCACATATTTGTCACTTTTCTAAGTTTTCTCCTGTTTTTAATTTTCAGTTTCATGCCATTGTGGTCAAAAAGAATCCTTGATAATATTTCAACCTTCTTAAATTTGCTAAGACTTGTTTTCTGGCCTAATATATGACATATGTTGGAGAATGTACTGTGCATACTCGAGAAGAATGTGTATTTTGTTGTTTTAGAAAGGAATGTCCTGTATATGTCTGGTCCATTTGATCTATAGTGTAGTTCAAGTCAGCTGTTTCCTTATTGATTATCTGTCTGAATGATCAATCCATTGTTGACAGTGGGATATGGAAGTCCCCTACTGTTATTGTATTATTGTTGTCTACTTCTCTCTTCAGATTTGTTAATATTTGCTTTATATAATTAGGTGCTCCAATGTTGGGAGAATATATGTTTGCAGTAGTTATATCTTCTTGATGCAGTAGTT
>NW_012116055.1:227799-228124 GCF_000951035.1 Colobus angolensis palliatus
CTTCAGATTTGTTAATATTTGCTTTATATAATTAGGTGCTCCAATGTTGGGAGAATATATGTTTGCAGTAGTTATATCTTCTTGATGCAGTAGTTGTATCTTCTTGACCCTTGTATCATTCTATAATGACTTTCTTTGTCTCTTGTTACAGCTTTTGACTGAAAGTCTATTTTGTTTGTTGTAAGAATGGCTACTCTTTCTTTTTTTGTTGTTCCCTCTCTTCCCTTTCAGTCTATGTGTGTCTCTGAAGGTGAAGAGAGTCTCTTATAGGTGGCATATATTTGGTTCTTGTTTTACTCTCCATTCAGCCACTCTGGGTCTTTTG
>NW_012116055.1:228852-230237 GCF_000951035.1 Colobus angolensis palliatus
AAATTTCCCAAAGTTTTATGCTCTGTTTCCTTTTAAAACTGAATGCTTTTAACAGCACCCAAGTCACCTCTTGAATGCCTTGCTGCTTAGAAATTTCTTCTGCCAGCTACCCTAAATCATCTCCCTCGAGTTCAAAGTTCCACAGATCTCTGGGCCAGGGGCAAAATGCCACCAGTCTCTTTGCTAAAACATAGCAAGATTCACCTTTACTCCAGTTCCCAACAAGTTCCTCATCTCCATCTGAGACAACCTCAGCCTGAATTTCATTGTCCATATCATCATTAGCATTGTGGTCAAAGCTACTCAACAAGTCTCTAGGGAGTTCCAAACTTTCTCATGTTTTTCTGTCTTTTTGTGAGCCCTGCACACTGTGCCAACCTCTGCCTGTCAGTTCCAAAGTTGATTCCACATTTTTGGATATCTTTACAGCAGGACCCCACTCTACCAGTACCAATTTACTATATTCATCTGTTCTCATGCTGCTGATAAAGGCATATGTGATTTATAAAGGAAAAGAGGTTTAACGGACTCACAGTTCCACATGGCTGGGAAGGCCTCACTCATGGTGGGAGGCTAAAGGCACATATTACACAGCAACAGGCAAGACAGAATGAAAGCAAGTGAAAAAGGAAACCCCTTATAAAACAATCAGATCTCGTGAGGCTTATTTCCTACCATGAGAACAGTGTGGGGGAAACTACTTCCATGATTCAACTATCTCCTACTTGGTCCCCCCCATAACGTGGGAATTATGGGAGCTACAATTCAAGATGAGATTTGGGTGGGGACACAGCCACACCATATCAGACCTGAAGAGATACATTTCTAAAAGACATACGACTGACAATAGGTATATACAAGAAAAAGATGTTTGCCGTCACTAATCATTAGGAAAATGCATAATGAGATATCAGCTCACATCTATTAGGAAGGCTATTATAACAGTAAAACGGCAACAAATGTTGCTGACGATACTGAGAAAAAGAAACCCTTGTGCTTAGTTGATGGGAATGTAAATTGGTACAGCCATTACAGACAACAGTATGGAGTTTCCTCAAAAAATTAAAAATGGAAATCCCATATAATCCAGCAATCCCACATCTGGGTATATATCCAAAGTAAAGAAAATCACTATCTCAAAGAGATATATATACTTACGTGTTCATTGTAGTGTTATTTACACAGTCAAGATATGGAAACTACCTGTGTCTATTGACAGATGAATGGATGTTTTAAATGTATTGCACACATACACACACAGAGACACATACACATATGTAATGGAATATTATTTAGCCTTTAAAATTGAGGAAATACTGACATTTGTAACAACATGGATAAACCTGGAGTTTATTATGGTAAGAAGAACAAGCCATGAATACACA
>NW_012116055.1:235252-235651 GCF_000951035.1 Colobus angolensis palliatus
AGATCAAATCTTTTTCCATTTGTTTGAAATCTGGAAAATTTAACATTGTAATGGTGGTTATATCATTATTTTTGTTAATTTTCTCGATTTCCTACATGTGTCAAAATTAATATCATCTCAGCAAACCAAATAAGTACTCTAGTCTCCTCTTGCCACCTCTGGTTTTGCTTTCTCCATTACGACAGCCCTTTGTTGAAGGGGGTGCTTTCTGAAGTTTACTCGGGGTTGTTTTCAATGTTATGTTTTCGTGTGTTTTTTAGGGTATGATAAACACCACTACCGTTGATTCTTGAACCCTCAATTTTAACGCCACGGTGTATTTCTCTTCTTACTGGAGTATGTCCTCCAGGCATTTTCAAAGGGATTTATTTGAAATAAAACTTTTGAGGCCTTATTTTA
>NW_012116055.1:235894-236307 GCF_000951035.1 Colobus angolensis palliatus
CTCAAGTGTTCTCCACCAAACAAACACAAGGAAAAAGGTAACCAAGTGAGGTGATGACTATGTTAGCTTGATTGTGGTCATCATCACTTCACAGTGTATATGGATATCAAAATATCACACTGCACACCTTAACTATGTACAATTTTTCTTTGTTAATCAACAAAACTGGCAAAAATATCTTTTATATGTTGCCTTGACTCTATTTCTTCATATTTTGTCAAAATACATAGTCCTTACTATTTGCATAAGTTTAGAAACTTGTGCTACATCCCGAAGCCAGGAGTGGGGTAGGGTGAACTAAGTTACTGATTCTTTAGGAACTTTAGGGTGTGAGGTGGGACTGGAGTTCAAGGCCTAGGAGCTGAGTCTGGTCTTGAGCAGCCTCTTTTTTGTTTGTTTGTTTTATTTTGTTT
>NW_012116055.1:243312-243740 GCF_000951035.1 Colobus angolensis palliatus
AGAGGTGAGGCCAACTGGACTTCCTGGGTCAAGTGCAGACTTGGAGAACTTTCCTGTCTTACAAGAGGATTGTAAAACACACCAATCAGGAACTTCCCGATCTTACAAGAGATTTGTAAAATGCACCAATCCGCGCTCTATAAAACACACCAATCAGCAGGATTCTAAAAGTAATCAATTGTGGGGAGGATTGGAAAAAGGACACGCTGATAGGACAGAAACAGAACATGAGAGGGGACAAATAAGGGGATAAAAGCTGGTCACCCGAACCAGCAGCAGCAACCAGCTGGGGTCACCTTCCAGGGTGTGGAAGCTTTGTGGTTTTGCTCTTCACAATAAACCTTGCTACTGCTTACTCTTTGGGTCCGTCCCATCTTTAAGAGCTGTAACACTCACCCTGAAGGTCCACGGCTTCATTCTTAAAGTCA
>NW_012116055.1:247960-255711 GCF_000951035.1 Colobus angolensis palliatus
GGGTAGATAGTGGACTGGGTAACTAAATGATCATATATTCCAATAATAGAGTACCTCACAGCACTAAGAGTGAATGAACTGCAGCTATTCACATTCTCAAATATAGCACTGCAAAGAGATGCCACTGCACACATATTAGAATGGCAAAAATCCAGATCCCTGACAACACCAAATGCTGGTGAGGATGTGAAGCAACAGGAACTCTTTTAGAGCTGATGGAAATACAAAATGGTAGAGCCACTTTGGGGAATAGTTTTGTGGCTTCTTAGAAAACTAAATCTACTCTTATTATATGACCCAGCAATCTTGTTTCTTGGTATATATCCAAAGGAGTTGAAAACTTACGTCCACACGGAAACCTGCATACAGATGTTTATGGAAGCTTTATTTATAATTGCAAAAACTTGGAGACAAGCAAGATTTCCTTCAGTAGGTGAATGAACAAATTGTGGTACATCCAGACAATTGAATATCATCCAATTATAAAATAAATGAACTGTCGACTGGGTGTGGTGGCTCACACCTATAATCCCAGCACTTTGGGAGGCCGAGGCGGGCAGGTCACGAGGTCAGGAGATCAAGACCATCTGGGCTAACACGGTAAAAACCCACCTCTACTAAAAATACAAAAAGTTATCTGGGTGTGGTGGCAGGCACCTGTAGTCCCAGCTACTCTGGAGGCTGAGGCAGGAGAATGGTGTGAACCAGGGAGGCGGAGCTTGCAGTGAGCCGAGATCTCACCACTGCACTCCAGCCTGGGTGACAGAGTGAGACTCTGTCTAAATAAAAAATGAGCTGTCAAGACATGAAAAGACACAGAGGAAGCTTACATGCATATTGCAGAGTGAAAGAAGCCAGTCTAAAATGGCTACATACTGTCACTTCCAACTATATGACCTTCTGGAAAAGGTAAAACTATAGAGATAGAAAAAAAAAATCAGTGGTTTCCAGGAGTCAGGAGGAAGAGAGGGATGAATAACCAGAGCACAGAGGATGCTTAGGGCAGTGAAAACACGTGTGTGATATTTTAATAGTGAATACTTGTCATTGTAAATTTGTCCAAGCTGGAGTGTGAACCTGAATGCAAACTGTAAGATGTATCATGTATGTTCATTAATTGTAACAAATGCACCACTCTGGTAGGTGATGTTTATTATGGGGGAGGCTATGCATGTGTGGGGGGCAGGAAGTAGATGAGAAATCTATACCTTCTGCTCAGTTTTGCTGAACTTTAAACTGCTCTAAAAAAATAATGTGTGTGTACATATATACATATGCATATACATGTTTGCGTGTATGCATATCGGATCATAAGAAACCATATGTAGTTTCACTTATTAAAAGAGTCAAACGTGCAAAACTAAGCAATATACAAGTCTATAATGACAAGCAATGGAATGATTCACAGGAAGTTAGGGATAGTGTTTACCTCTTGTGGAAAGAGTGAGTGGCATTGAAGAAGGGCAATGGGAGTTTCTAAGATACTGGAAATATTCTATTTCATAACCTGAAGGTAGGACACATATGCTCATTTTATATTCTTCTTAAGCTGTACATACATACTTTTATATTTATGATCTATTTCATTTAGTAATAAGACAATTATATATATGCATTTGTAAATAAGTGAGATTAACAAATTTCTGGATACATATAACTTATCAAAGTTGACTCAAACATAGAAAATCTGGATGGAAATAATACCATTAAAGTAATTGAGTTGATAATTAATAATTCCACAAATGATGCCCAGATGATGTCACAAGTAGTTCCAATGTTACACTAATTGTCTGCAAGGGGAACAAAAGAGGCCATTCTATAATTCATATGAGACTAGGATAACCTTGCTATTGTGTATCTCATCCATGCACACAGAGACAAATATTATAAACAAAATTCTAGGAAGTATACCAGCAATGTATAAAAACCATGAACAAGCTCAGTTAGTAATGCAAATTTAGTTCAATGTTAGAAAATCTACTGAAATTATCTCCTAATCAATAAAAGACAAAAATTATATGATTGTCTCAAAAGGCCTATAAAATTATCTTACAAAAATTAAATTATTGATATTTCCACCTATGAATAAAGGGTAACTTCCTTAACCTGATAAAAGGAGTCGACAAATAACCTACAGCACCTATCATATCGTGTGGCTAAAAACATTGAAATCACTCTTTTTAAAATCAAGAAAAAGACAAGAGTACCATTGTCACTAAACTGCTTCCAAAGCTTGTATGGAAGAGAAAAGGGCCAGGTATAACTAAGACAATCCCATAGAAGAATAAAGTGTGCGAAGGTGGCAGGTGGAGCTTATGTGAGTCTATCATGTACCAGATTTACTGTGAAGTTATAATTATGACAGCACCAATTGCTATTGTGAAAGTCTATGCTTGTGTAAAATCTTGATTTATGCCCTAGCTGACATTACAGAATAGTCAGAAAGCATCTATATAATCCATTGTATGAGCAATTGGTGTCCATACGGGAAAATATCAGAATGGATCTCTATCCCCCAAATGGATCCCTATCACACAAAGGCCAGATCTAAATGGACAAATGACTTAAATCTGAGATGCAAATATTTTAAAATCTTTTAGAAGAAAATATAGGAGGGTACCTTATTATATGCCACACCTACTATGTGTACTTTGTACAATGCAAGTGTTGTATGTGAGTATAGTATGTAACTGTAGGTGCCTCTAAACAGTATATACATGCTTGCTACTGTACAGACATGAAACACTGGGAAAGGGATCATGAGAGAAAACCCTGGGTCATTCTGGTTTCCAGACTTCTGTTCCTGCCCACCCCTGGGTCCAGCACTCCCTTTCCCATTCCCCTATCCAGATCCTCTGTTCCAAGCACAGCCACTTAGAGCAGCTCAAGCCTGCAGCACCCACGGAGAAGCACTCTTCCCCTACTGCTGGGCTGTCATGTCCCCTTTCTTTTCTTTCTGGAAAACAGTTTTCTCTGCCTGTGACTCCTCATGTTTCACTCTCTCTAAAGCACACGGAAGCCCGGTTCACTCTTCTGCTTTATCAAACCTGTTGCTGTGAGTTCCACCAGTGACCCTGCATGACAAATTCGGAGGTTTGCTCCCTTTTGCATAGCGTAAAATGTTTACCTCATGACATACTTGATAAATACAACTTTATAATTGTTAAGCTATCTATATATTCTATATCTGTTTTAAAAATTATTTATAGGCCGGGCAAGGTGGTTTGCGCCTGTACTCCCAGCAGTTTGGGAGGGCGAGGCAGGAGGATCATGAGTTCAGGAGATCGAGACCATCCTGGACAACATGAAACTCCGTCTCTACTAAAGATACAAAAATTAGCTGGGCGTGGCGGCACCCACCTGTAATCCCAGCTACACAGGAGGCTGAGGCAGGAGAATCGCTTGAACCCAGGAGGCGGAGATTGCAGTGAGCCGAGATCATGCCACTACACTCCAGCCTGGGCGACAGAGCGAGACTCCATCCTCACCCCTCAAAAAAATATAAAGACAATGTCAGTTATGCCACACATAGATTGTTTGCATTCCATAAAACTGCCCTCCATATGTGTAATATGTTTCTAATTCACACATAGTTTTGATCAAAGATTAATCTATTGCATAGATATTTTTCTTAGTAATTAATAAAACTCAGCTTGGATTTCTCTAGTCAGATAAAACACCTTATACTAAGTGAATCAAAGCTCTTTGTTGGAATGAGATCTGAAAGCTTTCGCTCAAGCTGGCTGCCTCAGCTTCACAGCACCAGATAATGGAGGGAGAAGTGGAGGCTGACATGCAGCAAGAATTACCGTGTGTGTGTTGGAGAGATATTTTGTTTAATTCATTTACGAGACACTCGTGCCACACTGCTACATGCCAAACAGTTGTTCTTGGTACTTTGTAAAAATTAATCATCTCATAGTTGAAAAGTTAATTAATGTAATGTATCTTCAGTACTGCCAATCTCTGGGATTTGGAGCCAAAAAAAAAAGCATCACCATCATGATTGAGAAATGGAGTTACTGGCAGTAATGGAGCAAACCACGATTCTGCACTTGGACACAGAATTATTCCTGACAAGATCCTGGCTCCTAACTCTTCCTCCAAAACCGAATCTGCAGCTTCCACATGAAAGTGCTGCTCATTTCACCCCAAGTGTGCTCCAGCACACTTCCTACCAGCTCTGTAATGTCTCCTTCTCCTTCCTACCAGCTCTGTAATGTCTCCTTCTCCTTCCTACCAGCTCTGTAAGGTCTCCTTCTCCTTCCTACCAGCTCTGTAAGGTCTCCTTCTCCTTCCTACCAGCTCTGTGATGTCTCCATCACAATACTAAGGTCAAGGTGAATGGCACCTCTTTTTAGAAACTTTCTGAGAGCCCTGGAAAGTAATCTCTTCTTGTTCTTATTCCATGATTTCCAGTACCTTCTTCAAATCACTGATGATCATTTGTGTTGTTGAGTTGTCTCTCTGTGCATCTGAACTTTCTTCCAGATGGTGAGTTCTGGAAGTCAGGAACCATTTTAGAAAAGTAATAATTTCTAGTAATTTAGTTCACCTCTGTGCACACTTCTCATATGTTGGGGCTGCCCAGTGAGTACTTGCTGAGGGAAACTGGAGGGCGACTTGCAGGTCAGGTTCACTGAGCCTGAAAGTGAAGCAAATTAAGAGGGCAAAGTGCACAAAACTGGCTGAAATATATGAACACACTGGGGAAATAAACATCCCTGGCCTCTGTGGAGGTGGAACACAGTCGCTGAGGTCTGCGAATCAGCAGCACCCACCTGGCCAAAGCATGCTCAGCATCTGGCTTCGTTCTCCCATAGTGCTTCCGTGGCGAGGAAGAAAAGCTAGACACACTAACATGGACCAGCTGGAAATCACAGCTACATTTCTAGTATTGCTTTTCAGCTGGAATCCTGAAAGAACTCTGAGGTCATGTAGAATGTGGCACATTGTCAGATGGGGCCTGGGTGGGCCTGGTGTTTTTTTTTTTTTCAGAGGATCTGCCCAAGGTCACGGTCTGTGGTTGGGAGGGGAGGATGTGATTCCCCATCCCCTTATCTCTTTGTGCCATACTTTTTGCCCTGTACACACATGATCATCCTCAACATCTTAAATAGGTTCTCCCATATAGCTAAAATTGATATTGGCATCTAAACTATGCCTAACTTAGCTGAATATCTGGCCTTTGCCTTTAAAGGATCTGTAAGCTATTGAGATGAGACCAGGGAGAAAAAGGAAGACCATAGATAACTCAAGCATAATCTGCCATCCAATAATTTCATGACATGCTTATGTTTGGAATAAAGTTGGCCTGTTATCAGGAAACTGTCCCACCATCTGTTTGCATTTACAGACCTCCATTGCTATGGCCTCCATTGTAAAACAGGCTGTCATTGGGTTTGAAAAAATTCTACATGTTGATTTTGATGGCAATAGAAGAGTCAACGGTGCAAGCTGGAGCAAGGTGCTCACCAAAGCTAGGCCTTTCCCCTCCCTCAGGAACTGGCAACAACAGCAAGAATTAGCTTCCTGAATGTTTGCATTTCAAAGAGACAGCTCTCAGGTCTTTGAGGAGACGATTCTGGGATGTAGATTTACACTTCAAAGGTGGAGAAAACATTTATAATTGTAAGCTTTCTAAGGTTCTAAGAGGGAATTCAGGGCTCTACCTGCCCATCACCAGGTTTTGCCTGAAACAAACAGTAAATTCTCCTTGCAAGTGAGCTTTTTCAGGCAGTCATTTGAAGGAGCCTGGGGTCATCCGCGGGACACCCTTGTGCTGCTGGAAGCCTCGCTAGAGTTTGGTCCTCTCTTTGGACAGGGGTTTGCAAGGAGTAGTTAAGTACTGCGAAGCCTGCCTTCTCTTTTTTTTTTTTTTTTTTGCCCAATTTTTTTTTTTTTTTTTTTTTTTGAGACGGAGTCTCGCTCTGTCGCCCGGGCTGGAGTGCAGTGGCCGGATCTCAGCTCACTGCAAGCTCCGCCTCCCGGGCTTACGCCATTCTCCTGCCTCAGCCTCCCGAGTAGCTGGGACTACAGGCGCCCACCACCTCGCCCGGCTAGTTTTTTGTATTTTTTTTTTTTAGTAGAGACGGGGTTTCACTGTGTTAGCCAGGATGGTCTCGATCTCCTGACCTCGTGATCCGCCTGTCTCGGCCTCCCAAAGTGCTGGGATTACAGGCTTGAGCCACCGCGCCCAGCCGAAGCCTGCCTTCTCATGACCAAAGCTCACAAATGCCCATTTCTTTCTTTCTTTCTTTCTTTCTTTTTAATATTTAAAAATCTTTATGTGTCTCTTAACACCTCTTGGAAATGTCCATCCCTTTCAAACTATGTTCCAGTCAAACAAAAAAAAGTGTGGCCCAGCAGCCTTGGGGAGTCTCTGGGTGAAGGGGAGATGAGCACACAAATGTTGAGAGTTTGAGAACCCTTGGCCTTGATCTTTATAATAGTTGGTCAAGTGGTCATCAGTGAAATCCACAGGGATTCCCTGAGAGTGTACAGCTTTGGCATGATGGTTGTTGTAATCTGAAGGAGAAAGTAAAGTTTACATATGAGTACTGAAGAAGCTTGGGAGAGAGAGTGTTGCTCTGTCACCCAGGCTGGAGTGCAATGCGGCTGTCTAGGCTCACAGCAACCTCAGCCTCCCGAGTAGCTGGGATTACAGGCGCCTGCCACCACGTCCGGCTATTTATTTTTTTCTTTAAAATTAGTTTTTCTTTAAAAAGCACAAGTAGCATTTTACTTTTACTTTTGCAAAAAGTAAAGAAATGGTGTTATGTTGCAAAAATTAAACTGAAATAAATTTTGGATTGTAGAAAATTCATTAAAAACTCAAGTTTCAATTTAGTTAAAATCCATCTAGTGTGGTGTGGCTGTTGGCAGATCTCTTTTTATTTATTTATTCATATTATTAATAACTAATTTTTAAATTATTATTCATGAGCCCTTTCCCATGACAACTTCTTGGAAATTTCTTTCTCTCCCATTAACCTAGTATTATCTCTCAGGCATTCTTATTTAAAGTTCTTCCTCTCATTCCCTTCTTCACCATCATTCCTAGGTTAGTTTCAAGGAACTAATTTAATGACCCACTTACTCTGAAGGCAGGCACTGGAAGTGAGCTTCTTTCTGAAGCCTTAAGGGATCTCACCTCCTTAAATTTCTGTTTTCCTACTCCTACTTCAAATATTATTGAGACATTATGTTTTCTTCCTCTACCTTCAGATCCTTCAGTATCAACAGGTTCAGATGTGCCTAAGCCCTCGGACAAGTCTGCAAACAATCATTGTATCAACATTTGACTAATACCTTGCAGATGATCCCAGGCACCACTGTCTTAACCTGTGAAAACCGCAAATTCTTGGCACAAACAGCTGCTTCTGCACGCCCCTCCTCCTCATACACTAAGGGACTTGGCCAAATTCCAACACAGCCTCTATCAGCTCAGAGCCATGCCCCTAGGAAGCCCCAGCCCCATCTAAAGCACCTGCCTGGCAACATTCAATTCTGCCCAAAGAATTTACTGTTTGTCCCACCCAAAACCTGACTGTAGGCCCCTGACCTCCCATTTCTAAGAGCCTTAACTTTAGAAAACTTGCAATTATGTCCGAGCATGGTGGCTCACACCTGTAATTCCAGCACTTTGGGAGGCCGAGGAGGGCAGATCACGAGGTCAAGAGAGCAAGACCATCCTGGCCAACATGGTGAAACCCTGTCTCTATTAAAAACACAAAAATTAGTTGAGCGTG
>NW_012116055.1:261551-265659 GCF_000951035.1 Colobus angolensis palliatus
CGCCACCACGCCCAGCTAATCTCTTTGTATTTTTAGTAGAGACAGGGTTTCACCCTGTTCGCCAGGATGGTCTCGATCTCCTGATCTCGTGATCCGCCCGCCTCCGCCTCCCAAAGTGCTGGGATTACAGGCCGTGAGCCACCACACCCGGCCTGATAAGCATTATTAGCAAACACAGATGACTTCATCACATTGACCAGCCTTTCCCCAAACATCAGTCCATGCTTTTCCTTTAGCACACTCCGACATTTGCAAGGCCTCTTGTTTTTTGTTTCAGTGGAATTGAGGCTTTCTAACATACTGTAAATTGATGTGTCTACTCATTGATTAGAAGACAGAAATTAATCACTGGATTTCATTATCAGGCTGACTTTCAGGATTAAAAGCAGCCTGTGGTTACGGCTGCAACATCTTTCTGTTTCTAAGAAAAACAGGAGAGGTTTGTCTTTGGCTCCTTTGAACCTCACTGATTAATAGAAAAGAGAGAATTGATCAGGTTTGGATGATACAGCACAACTCAGTTTCAAGTTCCAGGCAAAGAAAGCAATGGTTATTTTTCACTCCAGAAAGGGAATCATTCTTTGGGGCCACAAAAGAGAAGATCTGAAGAATAAGCAGGGACATCTAGAAGGTGGCTGAGTGTGCTTCATCGGGTTAAATTAAGCTATTTTTTTGTTGTTGTTCAAATAGTTTCCCCACATAGTACATTTCATATCTAAAGTGCTGTTCCCTCTCCCATCATTTTATTACGTATGCAATATCTGGCTGAGAACCTCTTTCTTGCCCTCCTTCTTATTGGTTAAGAACACAGACAGTCCTCTCTTTGCACAGCAGTGTAGGGCCATAAAAATCATTATGTAAACTGAAGATCTCTGTAAAGTGACCTAAGTAATCCACATGAAAAATTGACTGTTCTGTGTCATTTAAAAATTTTGGCCAAAACATTAAAAATCTCTTACTGTTGGTTATAAATATATAAGGAAATGAAACATAGTGAAATTAGTACTTTTCTTTCTTTTTTTGAGATGGATTCTCGCTCTGTCTCCCAGGCTTGGCACAATCTTGGCTCACTGCAGCCTCCACCTCCTGGGTTCAAGTGATTCTCCTGCCTCAGCCTCCCGAGTAGCTGGGACTACAGGCGCCTGTCACCACGCCCAACTGATTTTTTGTATTTTTAGTAGAGACAGGGTTTCACCGTGTTAGCCAGGATGGTCTCGATCTGACCTCGTGATCCGCCTGCCTTGGCCTCCTGAAGTGCTGGGATTACAGGAGTGAGCCACCGCGCCTGGCCAGAACTTTGTTTTCACACTGTAATTTAAAACATTAAACAACAGCCAATTAAAGTGTTCTATTTATTTATAGAAGTGTATCAAGCCCAGTTTGAATAGTGCTTGCCTCCTTCTTGTCGTATAGCTTATGATAAGGAGCCAGCAGCGTTTCTATGCCTTGGTGAATTGTCGTGCTGTTTTCGGAACAGCATATAACATTGTCAATGTCATGCAATATCTACAAGCGTTCCTTTAATATGAAGTTTGTTGCTGTCTTTGCTGGCATCTCTTCCTCTGGGGCTGCTTCATCCTTTTCATCACAACTACGTTCCTCATTTATGTCAAAACACTGCGTTGTGCCGACTTCCTCTTCTGTATTTCCTGTGGTGAGCCAATTTTATTATTCATTTACATTGTATTTGAATTCCACTTCCAGTGTTATCACATTTTTTATTTGTTTGCTGCACATCAATGGTTGTTGACCAGTTTTTTTCTTCTGATTATTCATATTTATAAATGTCACATGGGTTTCTCACTGGGAGACAAGGAATGGAGATGATTGCAGACTTTGCTGGCTGTGTGCAAACTAGCAGATGTGCAGTGATCAGTCACTGACAGGCTTTGAAAGAAGTGAATTGTGTCCCCCCAAAAACGATATGTTTGAAATCCTAATGCCCAATATCTCAAAATAATATGAGCTTATTTGGAAACAGCATATTTACAGAGGTTCTCAAGTTAAAATGAGGTCGTTAGGGTGGTCCCTAATCCAACAGACTAATTGGTATCTTATAGTAAAGGAGAATTTGGATACAGCTCCAGACACACACAGAAAAAAGATGATGTGAAGACACACAGAGAAAATGGTGTGACCTATCTGTAGATGAAACAACACCAAAGATGGCTGGCAAACCCAAACAGGAAGGAGAGAGGAAGAAGGGTTCTCCCCTAGAGCCAGCAGAGAGCATGAACCTGCCAACACATTGAGCTTTGACTTCCAGCCTCCAGAACTATGAGCCTATACATTTCTGTTGTTTTAAGCGACCTGGTTTTTCAGTTTTTCGTACTTTGTTGCAGCATCCCCAGAAGATTAATACAGTCACTGATCATGACACTTGTCTGTTACTTACTTACATGGGAATCTGTGGAATTAAGAGCTAGGACCGAAGTTCGTATTTTATGCAGTTGCTCACAGTTAGCATATTGTGGTAACTGAAATTGTAACCATGTTGTTGAGAGACTAGTGCTATTTAACTAAACTATGTTAATTAAACTTATGCATATTAAAATATGCAAAGCCAGGACTGTTTTTACTTAGTTCAGGTATTTACAGGGAAAGAATGTTTGCCTGTTTTCAGGGCCTTAGAGCATGCCCTGTGCCAGCAGGTCCCTTCCACAGCTACTTAACATCTCTTCTCATCTTACCAGCCACCTCTCAACTCAGATGACCAGCAAGGCCATCTTTGACTATCAGAATGAAGTAGCCCCTCTCCACTTTTAACTACGCTTACTTGCTTTATTGTGTTGATAGCATTTTTATGTAGTAAAATAATATTTTTTCATTACTTGATTCTTTTCTTGATTCAGGACTTCCAAAAAATGCAGATTAAAATTCCAATGACAAACCAAGTTGACTAATGTTAAAAAGTGTGATACTATTAAGTATTGTTGAGAATATAGATCTACCAGAACCTTTAACTTCTCCTGGGAGCATAAATTGGAAAACAGTTCATTTTAACTTAGTAAAACCAACAGTGTACAAATCTTTTGACACAATGATTTGAATGTTGGGTTTATACCTTAGAGAAAATCTAACTCTTATGTCTGGGAGACTCATACAAGAAAAGGACACCTACTTTTTGTAATAGAAAAAAAGGATAATAACCCCAATCTAATAAAATGGAATGTTCGTTATAGTATTATCCTGTGACAGAATATTATAAATCAATGCGCAGAAAGTACAGATGAACATATCATAAGAATATATCTTACAAATGTAATATTGAACCAATAAGCAATTTCAGAAAAATATATTCAGTGTGATTCCATTTGTTGAAACTGAAAAAATATGTAAAACAATAATGTTCAATGTCCTTTACTAATGCATTTATTTTGGTAAAATTATAAAGATAAGAAATGGGTCTAATTAACAGGACGGTGTTAAGGACTCTAAAAATATGGGTAGTTTTTGATTCTTAGGCAGGTAACGTGTACATCGGTGTTCATTTTATTATTTCTTACACTGTCTTATAACTTACACATAACATTTTGCTAGTTTTAAAATATAAGATGTGATAATGATCCAAACAGACCAAAGAAAAAAGTGAATATGTTAAAAAAAAAGGACAGTGAAAGAGCCCTGTCTGATAGAAAGCATAACAAAGGAAACAGAAAAACTCTCACGAATACTTGATCCAATAAAGCTAGGTTTGTGCTCCACAACACTTCAACATGTTAACGTGATTTTTGATGTTTGCTTTTTGCCACGGTGATTCTCAGTTGCCTCCCTCCTCTATCTTTACAAGCTTAAATCAAGTGAAGGTACTTCTGACTTTTTCAAAAACTAAAGCACAACATGAAGCTCTGCTTATTCTTTGACACGTGCATGTATGTGGCACTTTTCCATGATGCAACAGCAGCGGGTCTCTAGCCAACCTACAGCAGCAGCTCTAAGAGGCAGAGGAGCCTGAAACGAGGCTGAGAGAAAGAATGGTCCATAACTGACGCCAGGCAAGCTGCTGTTGTAAGCAGGAAAGGAGACTCACAGGGGTGCGGGCTCAGGCCAGGTCAGGCTATTGTGGGAGAACACTGAGCACACATGTGTCAGCCGGAAAGGGGCCTGC
>NW_012116055.1:265709-268910 GCF_000951035.1 Colobus angolensis palliatus
CTTACAAATGTAATATTGAACCAATAAGCAATTTCAGAAAAATATATTCAGTGTGATTCCATTTGTTGAAACTGAAAAAATATGTAAAACAATAATGTTCAATGTCCTTTACTAATGCATTTATTTTGGTAAAATTATAAAGATAAGAAATGGGTCTAATTAACAGGACGGTGTTAAGGACTCTAAAAATATGGGTAGTTTTTGATTCTTAGGCAGGTAACGTGTACATCGGTGTTCATTTTATTATTTCTTACACTGTCTTATAACTTACACATAACATTTTGCTAGTTTTAAAATATAAGATGTGATAATGATCCAAACAGACCAAAGAAAAAAGTGAATATGTTAAAAAAAAAAGGACAGTGAAAGAGCCCTGTCTGATAGAAAGCATAACAAAGGAAACAGAAAAACTCTCACGAATACTTGATCCAATAAAGCTAGGTTTGTGCTCCACAACACTTCAACATGTTAACGTGATTTTTGATGTTTGCTTTTTGCCACGGTGATTCTCAGTTGCCTCCCTCCTCTATCTTTACAAGCTTAAATCAAGTGAAGGTACTTCTGACTTTTTCAAAAACTAAAGCACAACATGAAGCTCTGCTTATTCTTTGACACGTGCATGTATGTGGCACTTTTCCATGATGCAACAGCAGCGGGTCTCTAGCCAACCTACAGCAGCAGCTCTAAGAGGCAGAGGAGCCTGAAACGAGGCTGAGAGAAAGAATGGTCCATAACTGACGCCAGGCAAGCTGCTGTTGTAAGCAGGAAAGGAGACTCACAGGGGTGCGGGCTCAGGCCAGGTCAGGCTATTGTGGGAGAACACTGAGCACACATGTGTCAGCCGGAAAGGGGCCTGCTCAGGAGATGAAATAGGCATGAGAGAAAACCGAAAAATTGATATACGTAACGATCCTTGTAGAAATGTATAAAGGTTTGGATTATTTTGCTTATGCAGTTATAATAAAGTTATTCTAAAAATGTTTATGTAAAATATGTGCATTTTTGTTTTACCTTGTAAAGATGATTTATATCTGAATTGTGTGGTTATTGGAATGACAGTATTTGTAAAGTTAGTTTTGACATTCTCTGCGATGCTTAATGAAGAAACTGACATTTAAAGAGATTGGTTAATTCCCTTTGGTCAGTGGCTGAGCCGGGACAGAGTTCAGGTTTTCTGATTCTCAGCCTATGTTGTTTTCTCTTCAATTTAATGTGAACCTAAATATGTATAAGATCTAGACAAATATGGCATGCAGTACATTATTTCTTGTTTTCTCTGTGATGAATGCCAGGTGAGATGACTTTATTTACAAAAGCCCATCCGGTGGCTCAGGTTGCATCTGTAGTTGCCTTTGAATCATTTATTCAATGTCAGGATGGTAGAGTGAGGAGCTTCCCCAAACTGAACCAGAGTGGCATTTGCCCCAGGTTGCAGAGTATTCCCTGCCATAAATAAAGACATGATGGTTCTTGTAATTTATCCAGGTGCTGGTGGTCCCATTAGCTCTTCCATTTCATATTCTTAGAGCAAGAAGCTAGAAAGTGACTTAGGATATAGTGTAAAGATACTAGTAAATTAAGACAGTTCAACAAGATTTTTAGGAGTTCTATTTTTCTTCTATTCATCATTTATGAAGTATTCTTGCTGGAAATAGTTTATGTCTCTCTATCTTGCTGAGTGATGAATACTCAGCCAGGATGCTAAAATGTGGCTTGATGAAGTATGTTGTGTTTCGTATGTTCTTGTTTCCTTCCTTGAAACATGTAAAAGTAGAAATACATATTAATTATAAATCAAGTATTCATCGTAAGCCTAAAAAAGATAAAATAATCAGTACTACCATTGACTAAAATTATTACTCCCCAAAACAAACTCCCTCCAAAGTTAGCAGCATACTAATAGAGAACACAAGTTTTGCCGGGGATCACTGAGGCATAGTACCTCATGTGGGAAATATGGGAGGTAAAACCACCTGGGGAGCTGCTTGATGGTGAGTCAGGCTCTTCCTAGAAGAGTAGGCTGTGACTGCCGAACTTTGCAGGTTAAGGAGTATTTATAATGATCTTTGAGGAAACTGCAACTGCCAATTGAGGAAAAAAATGTTAGTTCATGACTAAAAAATACATGACAGAATCACAAAATGCATTTTACAAGTTAAAAAAGAAACTGATGGTGATGCAAGGCAGGCAAACCCCAAAGTGGGGCTTAGCCTGCAAGGGTTCTTGGCTTCACCCAGGAAAGGACTCAAGGGCAAGTCAGTGGTAAGGTGGAAGAAAACACCTTTATCAAAGCAACACTGTTACAGCTCCTGTGGTGTCACCACTCAGCGACTGCTCCCAGCATTGTGCCATAGGCAGGGTGCCCAAGTATCGGCTCAGCCCCGTTTTGCGGTCATATGTATACCTACTTTTTATTACATGTAGATGAAGGGGTGGTTTGTGCAGAAATTGCTAGGAAAAGGGTGGTGACCTTTGGGTCATCAGGTCATTGCCACTGAAAGGGGTGGTAATGCCTGAGTGTTGCCATGGCAATGGTAAACTGACATGGCACACTGGTGGGTGTGTCTTACAGAAAGCTGCTTCCGCTCTGTCCCTGTTTAGCTAGCCCTCAATTTTTTGTTCATAAATGAGCAAGAGAGTTATGGCCTTGGGTTTTATCCCAGAAGTACAGTGTTCCCAGAGCACTCTAGACCCAGGAGCTAAACAAAATCACAGCATCCCACAGTTGTGTCCAGCCCTCCATCACTGATTGGCTGCAATCCAACAAGTGGCCCAGAGAGGAGGGTTCATTGAAAGCTCTTTGCTAACTGACAGGCCTTTAAGAAGGAAAAGGCTCTTAAAGACTGGTAAGGGATGGAGGAAGTATTTGTGGCCACCATTGCACCCTAAGGCTATGGTCTTCTGTGAGCACTCTGAGACTCAGCCAAGTCTTTGTCTCCGTTTTCCCACAAAACCAGCCAGTGCTAAAGCATATCCTCCTGGCCTACAAACAGTGGCCATGACTTGCAAACTCATCCAGGTTACTTCTGATTTAGTGTTAGGCCGCCCACTTGATGTGTACGTTACCATGCTGTGTCAACCCTGTTGCTTCGTGAAAACACACGGCACTCGTTTGCTTCTTGACTTACTTCTCATGAAATATTACTCCTCCTCCCCACCCAATCACAGTCCACTGCTGCCAAAATCCCTTGCTACCCTGTA
>NW_012116055.1:269910-271409 GCF_000951035.1 Colobus angolensis palliatus
TACCTCTGGAAGGATATGCCATCACTGATCTACACAAAACTCTTGAATACCAAGTTTGCCACATGTTAAACCAGCCAAAGTGGCTAAATTAATTGTTCTCATTCGGGCTTACATAGGACAGAGGGAATTCAGGTTAGCATCTGTAGTGACAGACTCTCGGTCTTTGGCACAGTGCATGATTTTGGTATGTTTTGAAAACAGAGGATTCATGACAGCAACTTGTCCCCAGTCAAAAGTAAACCCCAAATAGCAGAACTTCTAGTGTCATTGCTATTGTCCCAGCTAGTTGTTACAATTAAAACTGAGCGATATAGTATAAAATACTCAGATGAGGGTCAGGGAAATTAACTGGCTGATAAAGGTGCTAAGTTAACATCCTCTTCTTTGGCCACCTAAGAAATCCAGGAAGTCTCCAAACCTTGTGACTAGATACCTGGGCTTCGTTTCAAATACTCACAGTCCTGCTAGGATTATTCACCCTCTTTAAATAAATTGACAGAGGCAATTTCTTTACAATGCTTCTAAAGGAAACATAAAATTCAAACAGCTCAGATAACAATTTCAGAGTCAAAAAGAATTGGATGAGAAAAAGGTGGATGCTTGATCCACTTAAGCGGACTTCGGAAACACCCAGATGGCCGTTTGGTAACTCCTAAGTCTGTCTCCCAAGTCATTGTGTACAATTTACTCACCCAGATTTACCACAGAAAGGACAACATGTAGTATATATTAAACAAAACAATATGGCTTGGGCTCTTTAGATTTTATTTGGACCAAGCTGTTGCCATTTGCTGCATCTACCAAAAACATAATCCCCCAAAAAGATAAAGGTGGAGCAAAAAAGGGAAGTGGTTCCCTTTACGTCCTTCCTTCACTGGAAAATAGGCTGTATTCAGTCATCAATAGCACATGACTACCAATATGCACTCATTATAATCCACGTGTTTTCAGAACGATTAGAGGCTTTCCCTGTTGAAACTCCTCAAGGACGTCAGTTGCCAAGATTTATCAAGAGTGAATCTTCCCCGCATGGGTTATCCCCTCTACTGCCTCTACCCTGCTACCCTGTACATTTTGTCCAATAAGGGAACCCCCTCAACACACACATACACAATGGTGCTACTGACACCAGATCACTGTCTCACGCTAGGTTAGGTGTGCCAGAATCCCTTATCCCCTAACTTGATCTTATGCTCTATGTCAATGGCTCCTACCTCTGGAAGGAGGTTGGGACCTTCCAGCCTGGATATGCCATCACTGATCACATTTCATAGGCAAAATTATTCAGGAAATAGGAAAGGTAACACACACCTGCCAGAGATTCCATTGTCCTTCCCATCCTCAGTGATAAAGTTCTATACAAACAGCCAACAGCATCCTCAAGCTAAACTGGCTAAACGGTCTGAAAAAAGAACTTGCCATGGCCACAGATATTACCCATCACAGTGACTCTCAGATCCTTGCCCCTACCTTCACACAAATGATCCTCTTTGAATCAT
>NW_012116055.1:275444-276789 GCF_000951035.1 Colobus angolensis palliatus
AAAGAAAGAAAAGAAAAGAATCTCTAAAAAGTAGCCAACAGCTGGAGATAGACATCAATCCCAAGAAGTACGGAGCAAGTAAATGATATGATGAAGAAGTCATCTTCTGCCAAAGATCATGGAACAAGATTCACTCAGATTCCCCTTCTTTGTCTCTGACTTGATTTTCGGGTCTACGCATTCTCCTGCTACTCCTGTGTCCTCTACAACGTCCCATCTTCATCCTGGTGACATGTCCTACTTGCAACACATATACTCCATCTCCAGCCTCAACAGCCCTGTCATGATTCCCCTCTGTTTCCTCCTTACCTTACCCTATCTCGTGCTTTCCTCTCATGACCATAATTCCCTCGTTCTCTTAGCTGACAAAGTACCCATGAAATTAATGAAAGTAATTGCTGGATCTATACCCATTCCCCACTCTATCCTAAAACTGGTATTCCCTTAATAATTGTCTCCCTTATGCTTTAGATATGGCCTTGGCAGAAAACATTACAAATATACAGCCATTTAGGTCTCCCTTTTAGAAAGATACTGGGCTATTTCTTAAAAGCACTTGTGACTGGGAGTATGATGTGGTCTCTTTAACCTACGAAACGTGGTGTTTTACTAGAAATCAGTCTAATAAATACAGTCACCCCGTGGAACACAGTAAATGCTCCATGTCCTTGTGACAAGATGAAATCTATTTTCAAGAAACAGACATTCTTTGTAAGGGCCAAACTACCATTACAGACAGCATTGTCTGCAACACCCATGCAATAACAATATCATAGGAAATTATTTTACCCAAGATCAATATTTTGGTGAACTGAAAGAGTGGGCAAAAAAATTGCTGGCTAAATGGTACCAAAGTACCCAGTCGCTTAGAAGATGATGTTTATAACTCTCTCTTTGGAGTCTATTCCAGGTTAGCTCCTCTAACCTCTGTCACAACCACTAGAGGCAATAACCAACACCACTATGCCCTCAAGGGACATTATTTAGTATGTGGTCATAAAACCATACAAAGTACTTCCAGCCCACTGGGCTGGCTGCTGCAATGTGGCTTATGCTGGTCCTTCAAATTGAAATGTATGAAAAATTTCCCAGTGGAAAAATTAGAAACATGAGAGCTCTCACAATTGCTGAGTTTGAAACTTGTGAATGGATCATGGCTGGATGACAAGCAGCCTTAAACAGGTCCTGGGGGAGCCGCTTGCTCAGGCCAAACTTACAGGGTGCTCTCTTCTTGATATTCTACCCTTTATCACCAGGTTAGCCAACTCCTATGCTGTAAGATATATCCGAAAAAGGACTAGTATCCAGAATCTAAAAGAAACTCCAACAAATTAGCAAGAAAAAA
>NW_012116055.1:284304-284733 GCF_000951035.1 Colobus angolensis palliatus
ATGGAGTCTTGTTGTACAAGTTATTTAATCACCCAGGAATTAAGCCCAGTACCCAAAACTTATTGTTTCCACTCCTCTCCCACCTCCCACACTGCATGTTCAAGTAGATCCCAGTTTCTGCTGTTTCCCTCTTTATGTTAATAAGTTCCCATCATTTAGCCTCCACTTGTAAGTAAGAACATACAGTATTTGGTTTTCTGTTCCTGTGTTAGTTTGCTGAGGATAATAGCCTCCAGCTCTAGCTATGTTCCTGCAAAAGACATGATCTCATTCTTTTTTATGGCTGCATGGTGCTCCATGGTGTTTATGTACCACATTTTCTTTATCCAATCTGTCACTGGTGGGCATTTAGGCTGATTCCATGTCTTTGCTGTTGTGAATAGTGCTGCAATGAACATTTACATGTGTGTGTGTCTTTATGGTAGACTG
>NW_012116055.1:284783-285623 GCF_000951035.1 Colobus angolensis palliatus
ATGGTAGACTGATTTATATTCCTCTGGGTATATACCCAGTACTGGGATTGCTGGGTTAAATAGTAGTTCTGCTTTTAGCTCTTTGAGGAATTACCATACTGCTTTCCACAATGGTTAAACTAATTTACATCCCTCCAATATGTCTAAGTGTTCCTTTTTTTCTACATTCTCAATAGCATCTGTTATTTTTTGACTTTTTAAGAATAGCCTTTCTGACTGGTATGAGACGGTATGTCACCATGGTTTTAATGCACATTTCTCAAATGATCAGTGATAGATATTGAACTTTTTCTCATATGCTTGTTGGACGCATGTATGTCTTCCTTTGAAAAGTGTCTGTTCATGTTCTTTGCTCACTTGTTAATGGAGTTGTTTTCTCTTGTAAATTTGTTTAAGTTCCTTATAAATGCTGGATATTACAACTTTGTCAGACGCAGTTTGCAAATACTTTCTCCCATTCTGTAGGTTGTCTGTTTACTCTTTCCACAGTTTCTTTTGTTGTGCAGAAGCTCTTAAGTAAATTAGATTCCCCTTGTCATTGTTTGCTTTCATTGCAATTACTTTTGGTGTCTTTGTCATGAAATCTTTGCCTATTCCTACATCCAGGATGGTATTGCCTAGTTGTCTTCATGGGTTTTCATAGTTTTGAGTTTTACCCTATGTCTTTAATCCATCTTGAGTTGGATTAAACTGTATTTGGTGTAAGTGAGGGTGGTGTAAGGAAGGGTGGATGCTTCAGTTTTCTGCATATGGCTAGCCAGTTATCCCAGCACCATTTATCAAATAGGGAATTGTTTCCCCATTGCTTGTTTTTGTCAGCTTTGTTGAAGATCAGGTGGT
>NW_012116055.1:286340-286667 GCF_000951035.1 Colobus angolensis palliatus
GATTGCTCTGGCTAGGACTTTCACTACTATTTTGAATAGGAGTGGTGAGAGAGGGCAGCCTTGTCTTGTGCCAGTTTTCAAGGGCAAAAAGCTTCCAGCTTTTGCCCTTCAATGTGATATTTGCTGTGGATGTGTCATAGATGTCTCTTATTATTTTGAGGTATGTTCCTTCAATACCTATTTTACTGAGAGTTTTTAACATGAAAGGGTGTTAAATTTTTATCAAAAGCATCTTTTCTGCATTGATTGAGATAATCATGTGTTTTTTGTCTTTAGTTCTGTTTATGTGATGAATTACTTTTATTTATTTGCATATGTGGAACCAAC
>NW_012116055.1:287967-296519 GCF_000951035.1 Colobus angolensis palliatus
TTATGATTTGTCTTTTGCTAGCTTTGGGGTTGATTTGTTATTGCTTCTCTAATTGTTTTTGTGGTGATATTAGGTTGTTAATTTGAGATCTTTCTAACTTTTTGAGATCTTTCTAACTTTTTGATGTGGGCAGGTAGTGCTATAAATTTCCCTCTTATCATTGCCTTACCTGGGTCCCAGAGATTCTGGTGTTGTCTTTGTTCACATTGTTTTCAAATAACTCCTTGATCTCTGCCTTAATTTCATTATTTACCCAAAAGTCATTCAGAAGCATGTTGTTTAGTTTCCATGTAATTGATGGTTTTGAGTGATTTTCTTAGTCTGAACTTCTATTTTTACTGGCCTGTCGTCCAAGAGTGTGTTTGGTAAGAATTCGGTTTTTTACATTTGCTAAGTATTGTTTTATGTCCAATTATGTGGTTGATTTTAGAGTATGTGCCTTGTGGTGATGAGAAGAATGTATATTCTGTTATTTCGGGGTGGAGAGTTCTGTAGATATCAATCAGATACATTTGGTCTAATGTTAAGCTCAGGTTCTGAATATGTTTTTTAATTTTCTTCCTCGATGATCTGCCTGATAACTGTTAGTGGAGTGTTGAAATCTCCCACTGTTATTGTATGGGATTCTGTGTCTCTTTGTAGGTCTCTAAGAACTTGCTTTATGAATCTGGGTGCTCCTGTGTTGGGTGCGTATATATTTAGGATAGTTAGATCTTCTTGCTGAATTGAACCCTTTACCATTATGTAACGCTCTCCTTTGTCTTTTTGATCTTGGACTTGGCTTCTTAAAAACAACCTTAATGGCAATATTCTTTGTCTCTTAAGTTCTTAAGTGCACATCTATTCTTTTTTTTATTTTTTATTTTTTGTTGTTTTTGTTTAGGTAAAGTGTCACTTTGTAGCCGGGCTGGAGTGCAGTGGCACAATCTCTGCTCACTGCAACCACTCCCTCCCAGTTCAAGCAATTCTCTTGCCTCAGCCTCCTGAGTAGCCAGGACTACAAGTGTGTGCCACCACGCCCAGCTGATTTTTGTATTTTAGTAGAGACAAGGTTTCACTGTGTTGGCCAAGATGGTCTTGATCTCTTGATCTCGTGATCTGCCTGCCTCAGCCTCTCAAAGTGTTGGGATTACAGGCGTGACCCACCACGTGCATCTCTATTCTTATGAGACAATCATGCCACCATCGATAATATGCCAAACCTCCTTGATTGCTGCATTTATCACCTTGACTCCTCCTGAATTGCACAGTGGTGATAAACAATGGCTGAACATTTTTCTTTTGAGGACTTTGGAGTGCAACAACTACATTTATTTTGTGAGAAAGAAATTCATTCTTTCTCTTGAACAGGAGGAGGGACTGTGAACTTCCCTGAAGCAAAAAGGATTTGCCTATAAACACTGTGTTAAGAGACTTGACCAAACATTAGCCTGGCTTCCACTTGGAGTAGTTAACCCCAGGCTGTGTGCTGAGTCTTTGCTCAAGAAAATACAACTAAGCTCAACTCCAAGTAAGACAAAGGAGTCTGAGGTTTTTGAAAAGAGAACAAACAGGAAATAGAAAGAAACTATGGAAAAGTAAAAAGAGGAGAATTTAAAAAGTGACTGAGACTGAGACTATGTGAAAATGGAAATTATAAAAGGGGATAAGTAGAGAATTACTAAAAATGGTGAAGTCTCTCCCTCCTACTGAAATAGTCTGAATAAAATAGGTCTCATTGCCTTTAGCAAGTACCCAGCCCTGCTGTTTTTCTTTGACAATTTCTAGGGTTGCCTTAGATGAAGTGGGATGAAAGGGCATTAGAAGGCACAGGCCAAAAGATCAGAACTCTTGGACTCTCAGTCCCAAATTCTATTAGTAGAGCTCCTTTTTCATATTCTTCATAGACTGGGGGCTTTGCTGAGAATTTGTTGGGCTGAATAAAGGAAGAACAACAGACTTCTGAAGTTAGTGACATCTGTCCTTGACTCAATTATACAAACATGAGGATTCTCAAAGTTATGACTTTTTTTCTAGAAATACTTTATTTTCAGGAAGTATTTATTTAGAGTTGATGACTTGAATATTAGCCTCAAGGCAAGGAAATGAGTGAAATGACCTCCTAATGTCTTTCCCATGAATCTATAACTTGGTGGTCGGCTTCTTCCCAAGTTATTTTTCTTCTGGCACCTCAGTGATTTTATTAGTTTCACCCCAACTACTCCCAGTAGGGGAAGTCAGTGATCTGAAAGGCACCAGGCTGGAGTTCTCTTGCATAAAGATCACTCTTCAAAGCAGTTCCTGCCTAGAAATTTGTTATGTTTATCTTTGCCAATCATCTATGATTAGTGTAGTAATTATTCTGTTTTTGCTATCTTTTAGTTTTGATACTCACTGAAGGCTTAACTTATCAATGATTAAAGCATGTGTTTCTGCTTTGATTCAGCATCTTAGTGTGAGCATGGTGGTATAATTCTCTTGAATCAGTGCTGGGATTTATTTGATTATGAAAATTTATTTGTATTCAAGTATTTTAAATGCACTTTTAATATTAAGTACATTTAATATTACATGTACTATTAACTTGAAGTGTAACTAATATGAACAGATTCCGAAGAACATGAAAATAACTTTTAATCCTGTAAGCACGAGTATTAAATTTATTTCTTTTCACAATATTAAAAGCATATGTGATATTTTGAAAGACTTAAAGGTGGGGACAAGAGGTCATTTAAACCTATGTTTGGAGGCAACTTTTATGGCTTAAACTACAAAGAATTATCCTTTTTATATATTAAATGATTGTATAGTTTTTTTAATACTCTTTTGATATGAGTGTGAAATTCTTAAAGAAAATAGCAAACATCTCTAACAATCATTACAATTCTAATAGCTAACTGTTCTGAGCCATTACTTGGCACCATGTACTGTTTAAAATGCCTCACTTGACCGGGCGCGGTGGCTCATGCCTATAATCCCAGGACTTTGGTAGGCCGAGGCGGGCAGATAATGGGGTCAAGAGATCAAGACCATCCTGGACAACATGGTGAAACTCCGTCTCTACTAAAAATACAAAATTATCCAGGTGTGGTGGTGTGTGCCTGTAATCCAAGCTACTCAGGAGGCTGAGGCAGGAGAATCGCTAGAACCAGGGAGTCAGTGGTTGCAGTGAGCTGAGATCACGCCACAGCCCTCCAGCCTGGTGACAGAGCAAGATTCCATTTCAAAACAAACAAAGAAACAAACAAACAAAACGCCTTACTTATCTCATTCATGTAATCATGACAATAACATTAATTGTATTATCCCTATATGACATTTGACAGGTGACACAAATATGCAGAGAGGGATTAATTAAACTGCATAACATTACTCAGAGAATGCATTATTTTTACTACATAGGTTTTTTTTGTATTACAGTACTACATACACAGAGGCCTTCCATTGGAAATAACTTATAGGAATAATTGTAGGTCTCTGCACTTTCTTCAGCTCTTGGTTTAGGTCTCAAATTGTGAGTGATTTCTCTCTTTAGTGAAGTTGTAATGCAATTCAATAACATAGCAGAAAACACAGAAAATATTACCTGTTTATTAACCAGAAATGCACTTACATGTTGTATTAGTCCATTCTCATGCTGCTATGAAGAAATATCCAAGACTGGGTAATTTATAAAGGAAAGAGGTTTAATTGATTCACAGTTCTGCATGGCTAGGGAAGCCTCAGGAAACTTACAATCATGGCAGAAGGCACCTCTTCACAGGGAGGGCAGCAGAAAGAATGAGTTTTAAGTAAAGGGGAAGCCCCTTATAAAACAATCAGATCTCATGAGAACTCACTCACCATCAATGAGAACAGCATGGGGACAACTACCCCATGAGTCAATTATGTCCACCCAATCCTGCAACTTTCCATTTTAATAAGTACATATTCTCCTTTGTTAATGTGAAATAGAAGTGGAGGGGTAGAGATGAAATGGATAATTTTGCTAGAAGCAAATTGAAACTGGCTAGGCAAAAGCATATAAGTATTTTGTCCTCTTTTTCTGTTTTTAGAAAGTGCTTGCATTAACTCTCATTCTCAGCCAGAAGCGTCAGTTTGTTAATGATTCAGAAGGGCTTTCTTTGTATATGGAAAACCATGAACTGTGATGTGCAGAGTACAACCAGGGAGCAAGCCCATGGCTTTGAATGGAAATTAACGTTGGGGTATGGAAATGAATTTCACAGAAAAGGATAATTTAGAAACCTATGTGATAAACTGCAAACACAGAGCAAATGGAAATATACTGGATCTTTTCCCTCCACTCCTCGTATTTCTCCACTATTCAAACGTCCTTCCATGTGATCATGCTGTCTTGGCACACTGACTAGGTCCAGTGATGAAGAGAAAGAGAAAATAATTACTGAATATTTTTAATGAAAAATGAATAGCTCAGGATATTTGTAAGGGCCTTTCAATATCAAGATATTTATTTCCCACATTAGAAAGTATAACTCCTAGTGAAAACTTAGCACCATAAAATCATATTAATAAATAAAAGCAAAATTCTTACATTGGGGAAATGTCCCGTAAATGGTTTGTTAGAGCATGCGATCCTTAACTACTGGAAATTTCCACTACTCTGCGTAGTGCAATATTCCAAAACAGAATAGGATGTGAGACTTCATTGTTTTGTATGAGGAACCTAGAGGAAAGAAATTGATAAAAGTGTATGCAATAATTAAAAAATATGAAGAGTATCAATCTGTGATACAATAATGTAAATGTAGCAAACATTTAAAATAACTAATCTAATAAGAATTAAATTCCCCTACATTTTTCTTCTCCCCTCCCCTTTCTTTCCACCTTCTTTCCCCTGTCCCCCTGTCCTCCTTTTTCCCCTTTCCCGAGTACCTGGGATTACCCTTATCCCAAGTAGCTAGGATTACAAGCATTCACCACCAGGCCCGGCTGATTTTTGTATCTTCTAGTAGAAACGGGGTTTCACCATGTTTACCAGGCTGGTCTCCAACTCCTGGCCTCAGGCGATTTGCCCGTCTTGGCCTCCCAAAGTGCTGGGATTACAGGTATGAGTCACCATGCTTGGTCCCCATTTCTCATAAAATCAAAATTCTTACATATTCCCCTCCTTAGTTCATAGGTCAGAAGCTACACTAAGCTTCTCAGTGTGCCTAGATGTTAGATGTGCCAATTTACATGTACAACAAATGGCCTGAAAAGTAGAACATTAATACGACAGAAAATATTTTGCCTGAGGATATTGTTTACTAAATTTTTTATCTGTGCATCTTACTAGTTCTTAGAACTAATAAGTCCAATGGCATTCTATTTTTATGCTTTTTTCCCCTCAGATTCGTAGCATATGACAATGTGAATATGTTACAAATGTTGAATGATTCAGCTGACTACAGGCCAAACAAAATAGCAGCAAGTTATCTATAGCAAAATGCGTTTTGGTTGAAGAAATATGTAGATTTTAAAGAAATTAATCTTGTTGTCTCTACTAAAAAATACAGAAAACTAGCCAGGCGAGGTGGCGGGTGCCTGTAGTCCCAGCTATTCGGGAGGCTGAGGCAGGAGAATGGCATGAACCCGGGAGGCGGAGCTTGCAGTGAGCTGAGATCTGGCCACTGCACCCCAGCCTGGGCGACAGAGCGAGACTCCGTCTCAAAAAAAAAAAAAAAAAAAAATTAATCTTGTTTACTTATGCAAATAGTATGCTTCAGCAGCATATGTAACTTTGTTTAATTAAAGTTCATCTAAAATAGGTTGTTAGTACTATGACAGGAAGTGGCATTCAAACAAACAAGATATTCATAAGGATGTTAATATAGATTAGACATGAGAACAAGAAATATTTGGCTGGTCTGATTCTCTCGGGTCACTTTAAAAAATATTACTTTTTAAATTTTTGAAATTGAGGCATAACTTAAAATACAATTAAATGCATAAAGTGTGCTGTTTGGTTAATATTTACAGATGTGTACACCTGTATTACCAGAGCCCAGATCAAGTTATAGATCATTTCATCACCCCCTTACCATTTGTTAATACTTTTTATTCATTATCTAGGCACCTCCCACCTATCACTGTTCTACTTTCTATCATATTATTTAGGTTGGCTTGTGCTTTTGAACTTCAAAAAGAGTCATACAGTACCAGAATCATACAGAAGCTTTTGTATCCAGCTCTGTTTAGTGAGCGTAAGGTTTCTGAGATCCATCTGTGTTGTTGCATGGATTTGTGGCACATTCCTTTCTGTTGCTGAGTAGATTTCAGTTGTACTGTTTGTTTATCCATTCTTTTTTAAATGGACACTTATGGCTTGTTTCCAGTATGGATCTATTAGGAATAAATTTCTACAAACATTCTTTTACATCTCTTTTGGGAGTGGAATTTCAGTATGTGAAACTCTTAAGAAACTGTCAAACTATTTTCAAAAGCCCTTGAACACTCCCATTGGCAATGCATATCAGTTCCAGTTGCTTCTTATCCTGGTCAGCATTTGATGTTAAAAATCATTAACCATTGGGGAAATAGAAGTTAATATCTTAGAGAGATAGTATATTCTCTAGGATGGCTAAAACTAAAGATTGACAACACCTGTGCACTATATTACTCATGGCACCACAAACAACATGTGTTTCAGCATATTTGTATCAGTTTCCTTTGCCCCTGAGACCCACAGGGGCAATGCAATGGGGCACATATGAATATTACACTCATAGCAGACTTGTATTGCAGCTGAGAAATAATGAGCTTGGGGAATCTACAGTTACAGCAAGTAGTAAGTGAGAAAGCTCTTTGTGTGAAAGAAAATGTAACCTCAGCTCTCAAGGTTACCAGCTACATAAACAGTCATGAAAAAAAGGGTCCGTAAAAGAGCTTTTAGGCCTTTGTAGTCTTAGCACACCCAACAAAACATGTAGGTGTGCAAGCTGCTTAAAGTGGACTGTCTCTCCATACATTATTGTGTATGGATAACATGATCCTATATGGAGATCTTTTAAGAAACCTAGAAATCTAAAAAACACCAACTAATAAGTGAATTTTAGCGAGTTAACAGGATACAAGGTTAATATACAAAAATCAATTCTATTTTTATGTACTAGTAACAATCTGATTATCAAATTAAGAAAACAATTTCATTCACAATAGCATTAAAAAATAAAATACTTATATGTAGATCTTACAAAAGGTGTACAGGACGTGTTCATGGAACACTAGAAAACATAGCTATTAGAAAATGAAGAAGACTCAAATAAATTTAGACACACTCTGTTTATAGATTGGAAGAAACTGGAATTGTCCTAATTGTAATAATCCTAATTGTCATACTTCGTCGGTGGGAATGTAAATGGTGCCACCACCTTGGAGAATAGTTTGGCAGTTTCTTAAAAAGTAAAAGCATATACTTACCATATAACCCAGCAATCCCACTCCAAAAAATATATGTCCACTCTGAGACTTAAATGTTCATAGCCGCAGGGCTCAGTGGCTCACGCCTCTAATGCCAGCACTTTGGGAGGGCGAGGCGAGCGGATCACCTGAGGTCAGGAGTTCAAGACCAGCCTGGCCAACATGACGAAACTCCGTGTCCACTAAAAATACAAAAAGTAGCCGGGCGTGGTGGTGCACGCCAGGAATTCCAGCTACTCGGGAAACTGAGGCAGGAGAATTGCTTGAACCTGGGAGGCGGAGGTTGCAGTGAGCTGAGATTGTACCACTGAACTCCAGCCTGGGCAAACAGAGCAAGACTCCGTCTTAAATATATGTATATATGAATATATATATTCATAGCAACATTATTCATGGTAGATGATATGGTTTGGCTGTGTCCCCACTCAAATCTCTTGAATTGTAGCTCTCATAATTGCCACGTGTTGTGGAAGGGACCCGGTGGGGGATAATTGAATCATGGGCGCGGTTTCCCCCATACTGTTCTTGTGTTTGAGAATCAATCTCACAAAGTCTGATAGTTTTGTAAGGGGAAACCCCTTTTGCTTGATTGTCATTCTCTTTTGTTTGCTGCCATGTAAGATATGCTTTTAGCCTTCTGCCATGGTTGTGAGGCCTCCTCAGCCACGTGCAACTGTGAATCCATTAAACCTTTTCTTCTTTATGAATTACCCAGTCTCAGGTATGTCTTTATTGGCAGTGTGAAAATGGACTAATACAGTAGACAAAAACTAGAAACAACTCAAATGTCCATCAGCTACTGAATGGATAACCACAATGTGGCATATTCATTGAACTGGTTGCCATTTAGTAATAAAACTGAAGAAACTACTGATAGGCCATGATTTATTTATGTAGTTAATTGTTCCTTAATGTTACAAATTATTCTTAAGGAGGAATGCCATCCCACTCCTTTCTAGGATTTTCATGTCACTCTCTTACAATTGCATTCTTCCTTCTAAAAATGTTGTCCTTTCACTCTTTTCCTGTTCAAATAAATCCCGTGCTATATGTGACAGCTCAACTGTCATGTAATTTTTGGCAAGAAGGTGAGGTTGAATAGGAAAATTCCTGTTTACCAGAGGCAAACAGGAATCACTCAAGAATAAAGG
>NW_012116055.1:300014-305896 GCF_000951035.1 Colobus angolensis palliatus
TCCAGGCTGGTCTCAAACTCCTGACCTCAAGTGATCCTCCCACCTCGGCCTCCCAAAGTGCTGGGATTACAGGCATGAGTCAGTGTGCCTGGTCTCCCTTTCTTAACTTTAAACAAAGACAAACCACATCTCCAGCTTCTAGGACTCTCAGGCAGGCAGTAGCATCTCACTAAAATTCAGTTACTGCCTTTGTTTTTCTTGTATTTAGTTTTTATGGTTTATTGTATTTAGTTTTATGGTAAGTTAATTGTTTTGTTTAAGTAACGCTTATATGATATCTCCTACATGCCAGGCACTGTTCTAAATGCTTTATAAATGTTGACTAATGTAATTCTCCCAAGGACCTATGAGGCAGGTACCGTGATCATTGTTATTCCCATGTTCCAGATGAGGCCCAGAAAGGTTAAGCAAACTGCCCGAGGCCACAAAACCTGTAAGTGGCAGAGGTGGGATTTGAACTGAGACCGGCCAGCTCCATAGTCTGTGTCTTAACCAGCATGGCACATACTCCGTGTCTATTTCATGTCAGTTATCTCATGATGGTCATGATATAATATTTTTGAGACATGTTTATTGGAGTAAAAAATAGAAGGCAAGGTAAAGATCAATAGTAAGTGGATAATTAATAGTAGCACCAGTGAAAACCTCAAATGCAGTAGGCCAGTGGCAGGAGTTCTGAACACTCCAGTGTGGCTGCAGGGATATAGCACGTGGACCGTGAAAGCTGAGTTGAGAGGATGGGAGGGGAAAGGTGTTGGAGGGGAGGAGTCTGCTCCGGCAGAGGCAGAGATGCATGACGAAGGCTGGGCTGCCAGGGAGATGATGAGTAATTCAGGGTAGTCAGCCAGTAATGTCAGGAAACCCATGCACTGGTACAGCACTTCACAGTCCATGAAGCACTACCACATCTGCTTTCTCACAGCCTCTTCTTCACTGCCAGGTGCAGTGAGCACTATTGTCCCCATTTCAGAGATGGTCACTGAGTTCAGAGAGTAAAAGAGCCAGAGAAGAGCTACTATTTGCTCCCAAGATCTTCTGGTTTCAAATTCTGAGCTCTTTTCTCTACTCCACTGTGTCAGGGATCTTTGGTGGCAAGCGACAGAAATAGAAATTCAACATGATTGAGCAACATAGGTGGTTTTTGGCTCATGGAAATGAGAAGTCCACAGGGTGGACATCAGATATGGCTGGATCCAGGACCTCACATGATGCCATGGGGACTCCTGATTTGTATTTCTCAGTATGGATGCCATTTTCAAGGAGGCTGTCTCTACGAGGTGACAAAGATGGCTACAAGCTCTCAGAAGATACCAAAAAACGTGTCAGTTTTCTAGAGTTCTAGAAAAAAAAATCTCAGGACTGCTTTCACTGGCCTTGCCTGGGTTGACATCCATCCCTGATGCAATCACTGTGGTCAGACAGATGGGGTGTTTTGATTGGCCAAGCCTGGGTCAGGAGCCCACTTTGTGGAGCATGGGGTGGAGTCAGCCTCAGGCAAACCACTAGAGGCAGCTCAGATGGAGGAGCTCTTTGGGAAGAGACGCCGGGCAGGCAGAAGCAGCAGGTACCTGCTCCGCATCCCTAGGGCTCTGTGATGTAGGCAGAGGTAAGAAATTAAGAGGGATGAGGAGTTTTTTGTTTATCTGTTTTTGTAAAGACAGGATCTCACTCTTTCATTCAGGCTGCAGTGCAATAGTGCAATCATGGCTCACTGCAGCCTGGACCTCCTGCACTCAAGCAATCCTCATTCCTCAGCCTCCCGAATAGCTGGGACCACAGGTGCGTGCCACCCGGCTAACTTATTTTTACTTCTATTTTTATTTTTGGTAGAGACAAGGTCTTGCTATGTTGGTCAAGCTGGGGATGAGGAACCTTGAATCTGGGCAAAGGAGTTTGCACTCGGTTGTACTGTGGTCAAGATAAAGCCATCAGGGAGTGACAGGGACAGAGCTATGTCAGGACTCGCACTGTGGCTGGGGTGATGGATGTAGACACAATAGTGAGGGGGCAGACCACAGACTCCCCCTCCTGTGATCAGAGGCCACATCTTCAAAGTGCGATAACGGGACCTCTGCAGGGGTTGGAATTCCACAAGATTCATATTCCTAAAAGCAGGTTGAAACAGCATCTACCCCAACATTATTTTATTTGAGTAGTGATGTTACTGCTTAGGATGATGCTGGAGTTAAATTTTTAAGTGTGCTTATCTATGGAAAATGCATTAAAATATGTTGAAATGAACAACAGTGCACACAGTATACAAATATGGCCAAAATTTTGGAAATGAGATATTTTGGCAACTCTTGGCTGGATCATTCTGAGACCCCTTCCATTTCTGATGCTCTACATTCTCCATCAATTTCAGCTGTTGGTTGAGTGTTTATGTGATGGGGGTTATCCCGGGTTTTTATGCAAATCACCTCCTTGAATTCTCACAAGAAGCCTGGAAGCAGGCCTTGCTGTTTCCACTTTACAAGGCTCAGAGAGGGCAACAGACTGGCCTGGAGCCACACAGTTGGTCATCTGAACCTCCCTGGCTCCCCAGCCTGTGCCCTGCACCAGGGTTCTTTGGTGACTCTGTGAGGGAGGTCAGAGGGAACTATGGATGGGGCCAGAGGAGGATCTTTGGGAACCCTGGTGCGGAGGAGGAGGGTCTTCCCCTTGTGGAGTCACGGATAGTGTCTGGAGAAAGCCATGCCTATGACTTGGGTCCTGCATGGGACATCCCTCTTAGGTTTAGCATTAGCTCCCTTCTTGTCTGTGGGGGCTGGTCTGGGAGGGGCTCCTGAGTCTAGATAGGTGGACCACTGCCCTCTGGTTGGCACTTCCTCAAACAGACACAGAGCTGGTGGGTGCAACAGACAAGTCCCAGGAGGAGCCTGGCATTGCCAGCTTGATGGGTCATTCCTCTGCCCAAGACAGAAAAGGCCACTCTTCCCGGATAACCTCACTCTGTTCCCCAAAGAGGTTCCTTCTCCATCCTGGCCCAAATTAGGAGGTCAAGTTTTCTCTGTTTGGCTGGGCCTGGATTTCCTAGCATGCTCCCCAGTGGGCTAATCTGGGCTTTGTAATGGAGTAAGAAGCCTGATTATTGGGCTAACCTTATCTTAAGTATTCAGCAGGGGTTAACTTTGTGGGTTAACTTTGGATTTATTATTCAGTAAGAAGCCAATTTATTGATGGCTGGGCACAGTGGCTCATGCCTGTAATTCCAGCACTTTGAGAGGCTGAGGCAGGTGTATCACCTGTGGCCAGGAGTTCGAGACCAGCCTGGTCCACATGGCAAAACTCTGTCTCTACTAAAAATGCAAAAATTAGCCAGGTGTGGTGGCGGCCACCTGTATTCCCAGCTACTTGGGAAGCTCAGGCAGGAGAATCGCTTGAACCTGGGAGGTAGAGGTTGCAGTGAGCCGAGATCCGGCCACTGCACTCCAGCCTGGGCAATAGAGTGAGACTTTGTCTAAATAAAAATAAAAATAAAAATAAAAAAGCCAATTTACTGAGCTATCAACATGGATGTTTACAGGAAGGAAGATCCAAAATTGCTCCTCAGCAGATCCCACTTTCCAAACTAGTTTTTTCTTCTTCTCTCCCTTTCTTCTTCTCTTTTTCCCTCCCTCTTTCTTTGTTAGATAGATTAATACATAATTTAATTTCACACACAATGCTACATCTATAGACTCAGCAAGGACAAAATAGTCAGCAGTCTCCTCACTCTCTAAATTCACCTTGTGCTGGGCATGGTGGCTCACACCTGTCATCCCAGCACTTTGAGAGGCCAAGGTAGGAGGATCACGTGAGCCCAGGAGTTTGAGACCAGCCTGGGCAACATAGCAAGATGCTATCCCTATAAAAACGTGTTAGAAATTAGCCAGGCATGGTGGCACGTGCCTTTGGTCCCAGCTACTCGGGAGGCTGATGCAGGAGGATCGCTTGAGCCCAGGAGGTCGAGGCTGCAGTGAGCCGTGATTGTGCCATTGCACTCCAGCCTAGGCAGCAGAACACGACCC
This sequence comes from Colobus angolensis palliatus, assembly GCF_000951035.1. Lineage (NCBI taxonomy): Eukaryota > Metazoa > Chordata > Mammalia > Primates > Cercopithecidae > Colobus > Colobus angolensis. The sequence goes on from NW_012116055.1 coordinate 304,025, forward strand.
CATCTCTAAAAATATTAAAATAAAATAGTAAAACAAATTCACTTTGCATTTGTGATGTGATGTGGGGGCAGGAAGAAGGTGGGAGAAGGAATTCTCAGGGTGAATCTGCCATTTCTAAGAGGTGGGAGTTCTTGGGGTCATCCACAGGCTCCGCGGGATCTTGCTTTTTTCTTAAGACAGTTCCAAGAATCGAGGGCAAGTCTGCCTGAGAAGAGATAGGATGAGGGGGAGGCTGGGGGGGCCCTGAGCCCCGCCCGGTTCACCCTCCGCTGTGCGTCTCTTGCAGGCCTGTAGGAGTCAGCATGCTGCGTGGCTGGGCCGCCCCCTTGCTCCTGCTGCTGCTCCAGGGAGGTAAGCGGCTGCCCGTGGTCTGCGGGTGGGGAGGGCCCCCATCACAGAGCTGAGCTAGGGCCGGGCTGGCTTTGTGGGCTCAAAAACACGGCTAGAGTCCACAGATTCAAAACAGATGGCATCCGTGCCCTTGAGGCTGACACGAGTCCAGTAACCGGCTTTTCACTAACCAGAATCCATCCACCAAAGAGCTCCATGAACCAGAAGCAGTAGACATGAGCCTCACGTGGCCCAGCCCGTGGGCTTATGTCTTCGGGTGTCACTGGGGGGATGAGAGGCTTCATCCTTCACTTCCCCTGACCTCTGCCTTGGCTGGCTCTCAACTCTCTGAGTGAGGAAGTTCTGCCTTCCATCTAACCTCGGTTTCTCCTTTTGTAATGACTCTCCTTGGAAATGTTTTTCAACAATTGCTGCGCCGGGTGTGGTGGCTCACACCGGGAATCCCAGCCCTTCGGGAGGCCGAGGAGGGTAGTCGTTTGAACTCAGGATCTCAAGACCAGCCTGGGCAACATGGTGAAGCCCTGTCTCTACAAAAGAAAAAAAAAAAAATTAGTCGGGCATAGGAGCGCATGCTTGTAGTCTCAGCTTCTTGTGGGGCCGAGGCGGGAGGATTGCTTGAACCTGGGAGATGGAGGTTGCAGTGAGTCAAGGTGACAACTCTACTCCAGCCTGGGCAACAGAGCGAGACCCTGTCTCAAAACAACAATCACAACAACAACAATAAACAAACAAACAAAATCGCTGGATTCTTAGCAGGCACTGGTGGTCCCTGAGCTGGGGACAGGAGGAAGAGCCAAAAGGAGAACGAATCTTGGTAGGCAGCCTGCGGAGGACCAGATACTGTGGTTAGAGGGGGCGATGTTAGAAAGCAGAGCTGGGAAGGCCAGGAGTCTGACTGAGAGGACACTGCTGAGAACTGAGAGATCCTGGAGGGCTTCCAGGAGGAGGAGGCCATGAGGAGGCAGGATCCAGCACAGACTTGTGTGGAGGCCGGCCTAGGGGCAGGGGAGGAACTCAACGGCTGCTCTGCTGACTCAAGGGCATTTTTCTCTGGTTTTTACCAGAAGACCCAGGACCTCAAATAGCTCCTTCAGGAAACAGATGTCGAGCTTTGATTTTCCCTTTCTGAGTGGCAAGCATCGCCGTCTTGGTTCTAAAAAGCCTTTGGGTCACCCATCATGGCTCCACATCTGGTGGGTGCAGATAACAAGCCCTGGCTGCATGCAAAGCTCGGAGCGTCATCCCATTCCACTGTCCCAACAGTCCGGCAAGGCCCATGTTGTAATGACGCCCAGTTTTTTGGTTGAGGAGGCTCAGAGAGGCTAAGAGACAGGTGCGTGGCCACAACACGGGGCAGAGGCGGAGCTGGGATCAGTTTGTTCTTGGAGTCTGTCTTAGTCCGTCTGTGCTGCTGTGACTGAATACGTGAGACTGGGTAATTTATAAATTATGGACATTTATTGCTCATAGTTCTGGAGGCTGGGAAGTCCAAGATCAAGGCGCCAGCAGCACCTTTGGTTC
>NW_012116055.1:306391-309986 GCF_000951035.1 Colobus angolensis palliatus
AGACGTTCAAACCATAGCATGGTTTTCACCACTCTGTGCTGCTGTCTGTTGAGTGATAGCCGTGTGCGGGCAGCGTGCAGGCACAGGCACCATCTTATCTCAACACCTCAACAGCCTCTAGGGCAAGCAGTATCTCTGGCTTACCCATGGGGAGGAGAAGCAGTTTTGACTCACGTGTTTACAGTCACAGAGCTGGGGACAGCACAGTCACTTTGTGCGTCTCTCACTGCCTCCTGCACGCTTTCATAACCCCAGACATGGGATGGCCCTGGGGCTCTCTGCCCTGTGGCTGGGGTACTGACCAGGCACTTTCTCACCCTCCCATCCCTGGTGCCACCTCCATGCCATTCGGGGGCTGCTGTTGCCTCCCCAAGTTTGGAGACAAACCCTGTCCCTTGGTAGCTTTGAACCTGGCTAGGAATGGCAGCTCCTCTCCAAATTCCTAGCGCCCTGAGAAAGAACCATAAGGGTACAGACTCAGAGATGACACAGCTACTTAGAGGCTCTGTGTTGAGGTTTTGCCAAAATCAGTCCTGTTTTCTCCATCAAGTGCTGGAACTAGCTCCTTTGCACCCCACTGACAAGTCCTGTGTGTCTCCCTGAGGAAAGCACCCTCTAGAGCAAGATTTATTTCCATGACTCAGACCCCTTGGTAGCCACTGCCTGGAGAGCTGTGTTGAGAAGCATTCTGAGGTCACGCCTAGGGGAGAGAGTGCTGTGATCCATTAGCAATGTCTGCCATGGGTGCAGCTATGAAAAACTAGCACAGACTAGGTTTTTCCTTTCCTGGGTGAGTGTCTCAGCAGCGCAGACCAACAGAGACGAGAGACGTGGTCTAGTCTTGGAGCCTCAGTGTTCTCACCTCTACAGTGGACTAAAGGATGTTTCCAGACACAGTATTCTTGGCTCCGAATATAGGTTCTGTCCTAGACTGAGACCCAAGAAGGGAACCTACCGCCACCATCACCTCATGGGTCTTCATTAGTCAAGGGAAAATAGGAAAAAGCCACCGAAAATGAACCCAATTATAAAGGGGAACAAGGCCAGGCATAACGGCTCAATCTTATAATCCCAGCACTTTGGGAGACCGAGGCAGGTGGATCGCGTGAGCTCCGGAAATTGAGGCCAGCCTGGGCAACATGGTGAAACCCTGTCTCTACGAAAACACAAAAATTATCCAGGCATGGTGTCGCACAACGGTAGTCTCGGCTACTCAGGAAGCTGAAGTGGGAGGATTGCTTGAGCCCAGGAGGTGGAGGCTGCTGTGAGCTGAGATCACACCACTGCACTACAGTCTGGGCAACAGAGCAAGAGATTCTATCTCAAAAAAAGAGATGGGCAGTACAAGTTTCTAGTAAATAGCAGCAAAAAATAGTGGAAATGGCACTCAAATATACAAAACAAAACTACAAATTATTCCATTGATTTTGTCCAACATTTAACAAAATTTGGATGATGATCGCACCTCTGTTTTAGAACACAGTGAAACAATTAATGTTTGGGGAGCAGGATGGAAAGGTGTTAAATCTTCCAACAAAATTGCCTCATAGGGCAATACCTTGATGACTTCTTGGTGGCGGTGGCGGTGGCATTTTTGGCTGCAGGATCATGCAGACCTTTCTGCAAAAGTGTCCGAGGGCTTCTTAATTCTCTCACGGTTTCCAACTCCTTGAAGCACCTTCCCGAATCTCTGAGAGTGCGTGTCCTCTGGAGCCAAATTCTGTAGAGCCAAGGTCTCTTCCTTTCAGGGTTTTGGGACATTTTCAGCATAGCTGTCCTTGACTCCATGAGGTCCTGACCCTCTTGGGGTATGTGGGTGTGTGCTGGCTGGGTTCCTACCACATCTGGGGCATTTAAGATATTGCCATTCTGAATGGGAGCTTGGCCAGGAGGGACACAGACCTGGTGGCCAGGCGCAGGGCTCTGGAGGAGGGTGCTGAGCTGGGACCAGGTAGTTTTATATTATTTGCCATTATGAGTGCCCTGTCTTCATAGCCAGCCTTGAAACACGGGTGCTCAAACAAGGAATTCCCAGGTAGTGAGGCCCCCTGGGCGCCAGGGTTACATCTTAGCAGCTCCTGAGTCCTCATATTTGTCCCGGCCTGGGGATCCCTGCACCCACTCTTCCTCTAGCCTTTGAGGGGATGGAGAGGAAGCTCTGTAGTCCCCACCCACCAAGGCCTCTCTCCCACTTGACCCTCCAGGCTGGGGCTGCCCCGACCTCGTCTGCTACACCGATTACCTCCAGACGGTCATCTGCATCCTGGAGATGTGGAACCTCCACCCCAGCACGCTCACCCTTACCTGGTAAGTGGCTGGGCCTCACCAGTCCCTGGGGATGCGACTCACAGTGCCTGCTCAGTGATTCCTCCAGGAGGACGCTATGCACTGAGGACCATTGTGCCTGCCTTTCAGACAACTACTCAGGGCTCACAGGACTTGAAAAGTCAGGAGCCCGCAGGGTTGGTCTATCCACCAGCTTCAAAGGCTACTATCTCACCCACACAGGTCGGCCATGGTTTCGAGACTCCGGGATGGCCGGTCTCCCGCATGATTTTTCAAGCACTTAGTAGGTGCCAGGCCCCCAGCTACATGCTTCGCATGAATGGTCACTCCCAACCCTCACAACGATTAGTCCCATTTTACAGATGAGGACATTGAGGTTCAGAGAGGTTAAGCAACTTGCCCAAGGTCACAGAGCCTGTGAATGCTGGAGCTGGGATTCAAATTCAGACTTCCCAACTCCAAAGTCCATTTTATACCCTATGCAGCTCAGGATAAAGAAGAGCTTCCGTTATCCATCAGCTCATTCATTCATTCAAAACCATTTACAGGCGAGGTTCAGTGGCTCACGCTTCTAACCTCAGCACTTTGGGAGGCCAAGGAAGGAGGATAACTTGAGCCCAGGAGTTTGAGACCAGCCTGGGCAACATCACAAAACCCTGTCTCTACAAAAAATAAATCAGTCAGGCGTGGTGGCACAATTGTGTAGTCCCAGCTACTTGAGAGTCTAAGGCAGGAGGACCAAGCTCAGGAGTTCGAGGCTGCAGTGAGCTATGATCATGCCACTGCACTCCAGCCTGGACAACAGAGCAAGATCCCATCTCACAAAACAAAACAAAACAAAACATGTGTGAAGTTCCTGCCAGACACTGTAGCAGGCACTGGGGATTCAGCAGAGCGAGACTGACGGGGCCCCAGATGCCTTGGAACTGATATACCACAGTGGGGCGGTGGCTGGGGGAGACAGACGCACAAAACAACCAACAAGATGCTTTCTCTTTTTTCTTTTCTTTTTTTTTTGAGACAGGGTCTTGCTCTGCTGCCCAGGCTGGAGTACAGTGGTGTGATCAGAACTCACTGTAGCCTCAACCTCCTGGGCTTAAGCGATCCTTCCACCTAAGCCTCCCGAGTAGCTGGGACTACAGGCATGCATCATCACACCCGGATAATTTTTGTAGTTTTTGTAAAGACAGGGTTTTGCCATGTTACCTAGGCTGGATTCAAACTCCTGGGCTTAAGCAATCTGCCCACCTCAGCCTCCCAAAGTGCTGGGATTACAGGTGTGAGCCACCATGCCAGGCCCAAACAGGAT
>NW_012116055.1:310141-312341 GCF_000951035.1 Colobus angolensis palliatus
ATGCCCGGCTAATTTTTGTATTTTAAGTAGAGACAGGGTTTTGTCATGTTAGCCTGGCTGGTCTCGAACTCCTGGTCTCAAGTGATCCGCCCACCTCAGCCTCCCAAAGTGTTGGGATTACAGGCATGAGCCACCGTGTTCTGCCCTAAACAGGATACTTCCTAATAACACTGGGTGCTATAGGATACTGGGCCTCAGGTAGAGGGACCACAACTTCTAGTGAGAAGGAGGCAGCCAGGGAGCTGGGCAGACTGCAAGGGCCCTGTGGGAGAAGAGCTGGTGAGTTTGAGGAATAGCAAGGAGGTCAGTGTGGCTGGAGTGGAGTGAGGCAGGGTGAGGGGGATAACGAGCAAGTTCAGGCTGGGAGGCCTGGAGAGCATTTATTCAGCAAGAACTTCTATTCCAGCAAATTTAGCAGAGAACTCAGTCCACACATCCCTATTGGGCCTAGAGAGTGGTCATGTTCAGAACCTGAACGTCTAGGTAGGGAAATTAATATCTGATAAACTCCTATATGTACTTCAAAACCCATCATTTTTGTCTGGTGGGAGTTAAAAAGTCACAACATTTTCCCTAACCCCATCCCACCAGCTTTCCCAGAAGTCCACCCAGAGGAGGAGATGAGGTTCATTTAGCTCTTCTCCTGGCCCTCAGCACAGGCTCTTATTAGGTATTCAGTGGATTTTGGGACTGGGTGAGGTGGCTCAGTACTGTAATCCCAGCACTTTGGGAGGCCGAGGCAAGCAGGTCACTTAAGCCCAGGAGTTCGAGACCAGCCTAAGCAACATGGTGGGACCCCATCTCTACAAAAAGTACAAAAAGTTAGCTGGGCATGGTGGTGCATGCATGTAGTCCCAGCTACTCAGGAGGTTGAGGTGGGAGGATCAGCTGAGCCTGGGAAGGTCAAGGCTGCAGTGAGCCGTGATCACACTACTACACTCCAGCCTGGGGGACAGAGTGACCCTGTCTCAAAAAAGTGGATGTTGGACAGAAAGGAGAGAAGGAAACCCAAAATACCTAGTGCCCTTCCTGTAGGACAGCCATCTGGTTGTTTGGACCGACAGGGACAGATTTAGGCTTGGTCCAAGCAAGAATGGCCCAAATTTCCAAAATTGAGAGCTGCTGCCCTAAATGAGGTAGTGAGTTCCTGGTCTCCGGGAGGTGTGCAAGCTGAGCCCGGATACAGTTCACTGGGGAATGCTGCAGGGGAGGTGATACCTTCCCTGGGAAAAGGTTGGTTGGACCAGGTGACCACCCCCCAGCCCTGCCTCAAATCCCTCCCAGCCCTAAGAGTCTGGGTTTCTGCCCTGGCCCTGAGCACGGAGCCCGGCACCATCCACCCTGCCCCTGGCTTCCAGCCATGACCGGCTGCTTTGTCCTTGAAGGCAAGACCAGTATGGAGAGCTGAAGGACGAGGCCACCTCCTGCAGCCTCCACAGGTCGGCCCACAATGGCACACACGCCACCTACACCTGCCACATGGATGTATTCCACTTCATGGCCGATGACATTTTCAGTGTCAACATCACAGACCACTCTGGCAACTACTCCCAGGAGTGTGGCAGCTTTCTCCTGGCTGAGAGCAGTGAGTATCCTGGGACCCCAGGCTTAGGCTGGTGCTCAGTCTTAGCTCACCATGGCCCGATCTCTTCAGGCTCAGGTGATCCTCCCACCTCAGCCTCCCATGTAGCTGGGACAACAGGTGTACGCCACTATGCTCAGATAATTTTTTTAGTAGGGATGGGGGTCTTGCCATGTTGCCCAGGCCAGTCTTGAATTCCTGGGCTCAAGTGATCCACCCGCCTTGGCCTCCCAAAATGCTAGGACTGTAGGTAGGGGCTGGGCCCCCTACTCCCCGCCCTCTGGGCCAGCTCCAGCTTCCACCAGATCTGACCTGGCCTATGTCCTCACCACACCTTAGAGTTCTATTTTGAGTTGTGCTATTTTTTACTAATGTGTGAAAGGTTGATACTAGGTTTGAGAGGTATGGAAGGAGCTAGGCTGGGACCTGGAACTTCTGGGTTCATGTTCCGCCTCAGCTCTGCCCATCTGTGTGACCGTGGATGAGGCACACCTACCTCTGGGACAGCTTCCCTGTTTGTAGAGCAAATGTCTTTTTAACCCTGACTCTGGGATCCCGACTCCATAATGAGGTGAATAGAGGACACTGAGTCGCAAAAAAAACCCTCCTGGGTTTTTT
>NW_012116055.1:316301-318445 GCF_000951035.1 Colobus angolensis palliatus
GGCAGGAGAATTGTTTGAACCTGGGAGACGGAGGTTAAAATGAGCCAGGATCACCCCACTGCACTCCAGCCTGGGTGACAGAGCGAGACTCCGTCTCAAACAAAACAAAACAGAACTAGTGCAGGCCATGGAAGGACCTGGGAGGTGGCTTTGGCATGGTGTGTGTGTGTGTGTGTGTATGTGTGTGTGTGTACCCAAAGCGGCCCCAGAGGCAAACACAGCCTGCAAAGGGAGCCTGCTCTCGGGAAAGCCCTGCCTGCGAGCTCAGGAGTTTCTGCCCCTAGATTCCCAGCAGAGGCGCCGGGGTATAAGAGGTGTCTGTGTTTCACACTCTGGGGGTGCAGGTTTGCACCACTTTGCTGAGGGGGTGTCACACCACAGAGGGCGAGAGTGAAGCTTCACACACTCCCAGACACATGCACACTCACGCACATTCCCAGGGTCACAGACTCATTCACTCACAGACTCATAGATGTGCCCTCAAACTCACAGATGTCTCCCCAGCCCCAGCCTGCATGGCGTGGACACAGAGGCCCACATTGTGTCTCTCTCTTGCTCTCTCTCTCTCTCACATACACACTCACACATACGTACACACACGCACACACACACACACCCATGCATACACATACACATACACACACATACACTCTCACATCACTCGCACATGGGCATACACACACACTCACACATGTACTCTGTCACATACGTGCACACTCACACTCACATGCACACACATGCACTCACACACGTGTGCACATATGCACACACACTCTCACATACTCATACACTCACATCACACACACGGGCACACACATATGCACATACTCACACACATGCACTCTCTCACACACATGCACACTGCCATGCACATGCATTCTCACACACATGCCCTTTCTCACACATATGCACACACACATGCACAGACTCACACATCATGGGCACACACATGCACACACTCACACACATGCACTCACACACACAGGCACACACACTCTCACACACACTCTCTCACAGCCACACGGATCTGGGATCCAGGACACAAGGTTCTCTGCACACGCATGCACCATCTGGAGCAGGGCCCCCTCCAGGCTGAGTGAACTGAGGCAGGCAGCAGCCCCACTGCCCAGGCCACCCCACACCCCTCACCCCCACAGCTTCTCAGAAACAGAGGAGAGCTCAGGGCAGAGAAGGGGCCCCTCCTTGCCACTTCTCTTGCAGCGTGAATCCAAGCATTTCTCTCTGGCATGCTCTCTCTCCCGGCCATGATCTGCAGCTAGCCTGGGCCCAGCTGGGGCAGGAAGTGATTTTCTAACCACCTCCTGCCCAGGGTCCCTTCCTGCTCCTGGGTCCTGGGCCTCGCTGGGCTGAGCAGTCCCCCTTCATGACCTCCAGGCTCTGCAAACATCTCCCGAGTACCCATGGGGCAGTTCTCAGTACGCTGGTGTCTTCTGGGACTGATCCTCACCCAGACCACACAGGGACACCCAGAGCCTGCCTCCATCTGCCCCGGGGAAGACAAAAGAGGGGTTAGAAACGATTTCAGTCAAAAACATCCCATCGCTGGAACAGCAACAGCAACAACCCAGTGTTCACCGTGGCATTCTGTAAAACGTGCACCTCTGTCACCTCGGGGTGCGGTGGGAGCCCTCAGTGCAGTTTTCAGGATCACAGGCAGCCTTAGAGCTCCTTTCTGGAGGCCTTGAAAGGGTTCATTTGTTAATTTGACAAATATATATGTGTGTATATATATGTGCGTGTGTGTGTGTGTGTGTGTGTGTGTGTATATATATATATATAGAGAGAGAGAGAGAGAGAGAGTGCCAGGGTGTAGCTCTTCCCCCCAGGCTGGGGTGCAGTGGCACAATCACAGCTCATTGCAGCCTGGAACTCCTGGGCTCTAGCGATCCTCCCACTTCAGCCTCCTGAGTAGCTGGGACTACAGGTGCATATCACCATCCCGGCTAATTTTTAAATTTTTTGTAAAGCTGGGATCTTGCTGTGCTGTCCAGGCTTGTCTTGAACCCCTAGCCTCAAGCAATCCTCCCACCTCAACCTCCCAAAGTGCTGAGATTTTTGACATGAGCTACCTTGCCCAGCCTAATTTGCCAAATATGTATTGAGGGCCTATTGTGCCCCAGGCT
>NW_012116055.1:319305-321554 GCF_000951035.1 Colobus angolensis palliatus
GAGCTCTGCTCTTGCACTTGCTGGGAGATGCTGAAAGATGGGGACCATCAGACTGGCCTCCCAGGGCCACTGTGGGGTGTCAAACTGCCCAGAGCAGGGCAGCCAGGCAGGCTCTGAGTAAATGGCAGCCCTCACCATTAGCATTCATGCTAAGAAGAGTCTTCAACTGCCTGAAGTAGCTGGGGTTGAAAGAAAATGATACCATCATTTAGAACAGAAATGGAAAAGGAATGGATTTGCCAGGACGCTGCTGAGAATATTTTTGGATGGGTTGCTAACTTTAAAACTTAAGATAGGCCAGGTGCAGTGGCTTGTACGTGCAATCCCAGGATTTTGGGAGGCTGAGGTGGGAGGATCACTTGAGGCCAGGAGTTTGCGACCAGCCTGGGCAAACATAGTGAGACCCCGTTTCTACAAAATAGACAAATAATTAGCCAGGGGTGGTAGCACCCACCTGTAGTACCAGATACTTGGGAGGCTGAGGTGGGAGGATGGCTTGAGCCCAGGAGGTTGAGGCTACAGGTGAGCTATGATCGCACCACTGCACTCCAGCTTGGGCAACACAGTAAGATCCTATCTCTAGGGGGAAAAAACCCTTGGAGATTTCACACGATAATTCCAGGGGTCTCCCGTTTCTCATTCTGCACCTCATATTGAAACTTGCCCTTCAGTTCATAGAAAGCAGGGTTTCAGATTTCATGTGTGTGCATGTGTGTGTGTGCATGCTCGTGTGTGTGCATGTGCATGTGTGTGTGCATGCACATGTGTGTGCGTGTGTGTTGCAAGTGTGGGCATGCGTGTGGGTGTGCATGTGCATGTGTGTGTGCATGTGCATGTGTGTGTGCATGTGCATGTGTGTTTCCCTAGAAAACTTAGAAAAGCTGACCACCCTGTGCTGCTAGAGCCATTCACTTTTAACTCTTATTTATTTTTTCTTTCTTTCTTTTTTTTTTTGAGACGGAGTCTCTCTGTGTAGCCCAGGCTAGAATGCAGTGGCGTGATCTTGGCTCACTGCAAGCTCCGCCTCCCAGGTTCACACCATTCTCCTGCCTCAGCCTCCTGAGCAACTGGGACTACAGGCGCCTGCCACCATGCCTGGCTAATTTTTGTATTTTCAGTAGAGATGGGCTTTCACCGTGTTAGCCAGGATGGTCTTGATCTCTTGACCTCGTGATCTACCCACCTCGGCCTCCCAAAGTGCTGGGATTACAGGCATGAGCCACCGCACCTGGCCTGACTCTTTTATTTCTTCACAGTCCCTAAACCTGCTTCATCCCTCTCTGTGACCTGCCCGCCCCTGAGTTTGCAACCCTAATCTCTCAGGTCCCAGACGGATCAACTGAAGCCCAGAGTCGGTAGTACTTTGCCCAAAGTCACTCAGGGTTGTTTGTCTTCATCTCATCCATGATGGGTGAGGCACCGTGGCCGGGGTGGGGGCAGGCAGGGCTTCTTCCCATCATCAAATCCTTTTCACCTACAGCAAAATCTCACCCCATTTTCTTTTCCTGGGTTTTCCCACCAAGTCAAGCCGGCTCCCCCTTTCAATGTGACTGTGACCTTCTCAGGACAGTATAATATCTCCTGGCGCTCAGATTACGAAGACCCTGCCTTCTACATGCTGAAGGGCGAGCTTCAGTATGAGCTGCAGTACAGAAATCGGGGAGACCCCTGGGCTGTGGTGAGGAATGTGGGGATCAGTGCAGCTTTGTGGCAGGGGAGGGGAGAGGAGGGAGTGCAAGGGCATCCAGGTGGGAGAGACGGGCGAGTATCATCATTCATGGCCAAGACCAGAGACCAAGGGTGCGAGCATTCCCTTACAGCCGTCCCTCCTCCTCCCCTCACTTCTCCCCAAAGTAGGAGACCCCTGAATAATCTGTCCTCCCCAAACCTGTCTCCTCGGCTATCAGCATGCCAAAGACATTGTCCCTTCTCCAGACTCCACCCCAGGTCTAGTGTAATCACAGAAGAAGTTTCAGAAACGGGGCAATCTGGAAGCTTCCCAATTGCTTAGAATGGCCACAGTTGGAGAGTTCCAGAAGTATCAATGATTAAGAAAGTCCAGCCAGGTGCAGCGGCTCACGCCTGTAATCCCAGCAATTTGGAAGGCTGAGGCGGGTGGATCTCTTGAGGTCAGGAGTTCGAGACCAGCCTGGGCAACATGGTGAAACTCCATTTCTACTAAAAATACAAAAATTAGCCAGGCATGGTGACATGTACCTGTAACCCCAGCTATTCTGGAGGCTAAGGCA
>NW_012116055.1:322400-329752 GCF_000951035.1 Colobus angolensis palliatus
TACTGGCAGAGTCCGAGGAGAAAGCTGATCTCAGTGGACTCAAGAAGTGTCTCCCTCCTCCCCCTGGAGTTCCGCAAAGACTCAAGCTATGAGCTGCAGGTGCGGGCAGGGCCCATGCTGGGCTATGAGCTGCCTGGGCCTGTCATAGGTGTGCCTTCCCTCTGCTGTTTCAAGGTTATTTCAGAGTCCAGGGAGACCTCTGGCATTAGCTGAAGGGGAGTCCCTCATTACAGGGATCAGCCCTTCCTTTCTTCAGGAGTTTGGCAGAGCTCCTTTGGCCCCAGGCTCTTAGGAGCCAGGTCTGGAGATGACTTTCCCTCAGTGGCTCCCATTCCCTCTTCATGCTCAGAGATCAGTCCAGTGGCTTGATCTGGGACCTGTAATGAACACTGCCAGCCTTAGGCTTAGAGTGTATTTTTCCTTCTCTGGGTCTGTCTGAGATACCCAGGTACAAATGGTCCTTGTAGGGAACAGATCATACTTGAGGTGGTCGTTAAGGATGTCTTCAGATTCAGGGACATTTTCTAGAGCCTGGCATCTGATAGTCACACAGACTGGACATGGCTGGATATCAGAGATTCAGGACTCATCTGTCATTGTTGGCCTGACTGCTTCCCTCTGCTTCCAACAACTCCAACTTGGAGGGAGACTTTCGCAGGGCTCTGAAGATTGTACCACAGACTAATTTTTTAAAATGTGATGAAAGCTGTGAAACCGGCTCTTCAGCATAACAAATATTTACACATTTTGTATGTGTTATCAGGGAGTTTATGGAGCCACTGAAGTGCTTCCATAGGGTCTGTGGACCCTAGTTTAAGAATCTCAAGAGAAAGGGTTCATCACCTTGCATCTGGGATGTACAGGAGGGGTCTCAGGTCACTGTGGAGGACTAGGCGCCCACCACCATGCCTGGCTAAGTTTTGTATTTTTAATAGAGATTAAGTTTTACCATGTTGGTCAAGCTGGTCTCAAACTCCTGAGCTCAAGTGATCTTCCCACCTCGGCTTCCCAAAGTGCTGGGATTACAGGCGTGAGCCATTGTGCCAGTCTTTTTCTTTTTTTAAAAAATATTTTACCAACCAAGAAAAAGCATTGTAGTTCTGGCACAAGTTGAAAGCTGACACAACCCACTGCTCCCACCCCCAACTTGTACTGTTTGACATTTATTGGAGAAAAAAACATCATTTATTCACACTGAAGAATTAGTTACTGGCCAAGGACCTTTTGTAGAATCTTCTCCAGAAACTGTAGGAGATCCTCTTACAATGCTGATTGGAGTTGCCAGGGTCCAGAGGCACCTTCATGCCCTGGGTCACCAGACCACCAGCCTTTGTGGCTCTTTCCCTAGCTGCATTCTGGAGGTAGGAGGCTGGGCCCAGGGCAGAGGAGGGGGCATCTGGGGATGTCTGAAGAGCCAGTTGAACAGCTAAATTCTTATCTACTATCGACAGTATTTCCACAATCACAGGCATTGCCTAGGTTACAAATAACATTGCTCAGAGACTAGGAACTGGAAACTTGCTTTCGAGAACCCGTAAAGTGGAAGATGTTCATGACAAAGCAAGAGGGTCAACAGGTCAAATACTAAAATGTGGTCCTTCCAACTGGCCAAGCATTAGGAAAGAGACCTAAGATGTGGGAGGGAGGCCCCAATAGGTATCTGAATCCCCCACATCCCTGCAGTAGCTCAAAGCTTCTATGTCCCCTTTATGTGAATGAGAAAAGGCACCCCCTGCAAGCAGAAGCTTTTAGCTCACACTCACTTGAGACTGAGGACCATACAGGGTGCAACTATACAATCTTACGGTGTGGGGTCCCTGTTTCTCATGAGGTTCTCTAGGAAAGGTGGTTTTTTTGGTTCTCCATCGTGTGCCCAATGAGATTAAAAGAGTGTGGAACAAAACAGGCTTCCAATAAAATTTCGTTGAGTGAATGACACCTGTATGAATACACTTGGAATGGATGTAGAAAACACAACTTTTTCTGTGACATCTGAATTTGATTTGCAAGCATGTTGTCCAGTGAGTCTGCATCTTTGCCCTTAGAAACAGTTTTGATTTTATTTTAATTTTTTTAAAAAAACTCTTCTTTTCACAGTTGTTGATCTTTAATTTTTTTTATTTAAACATTTTTTCTTGCTTTCTTCATTTTTCCTTCATAGGACTTTGGAAACATTCTGATAAACATCTTGCTGCCATTGTTTATGGGAAAAAAGTATATCTTACAGGTTAGAATTAGTGCAACATAAGCATGTTAATATTTTTCCACGGAATGTTCCAAATCTTTGCTAACAAAGCAAGTGATTAGGGAAATTGGAGTTTTCAGTATCTTTTCTATGAATGGTCTATTTTTGGGGCTTATCCATATTTGACCACCAGATGGTAGCATTTGAACAACAAATTTTTAGTTGTCTTTTACAAGACAAAGCTGTTTTTGAAGCCCTTTTATGTATCTTATGTTTCAGAACCAATGCTTCAAAACAATATAAGGGGCTTTTAAAATAAGACCGATGTGTGTGTAACATATCTCCTAATTAAGATAGAAGTTTGAGGGAAAACCAGTGTGTGGGTCAAAATACAAAACATACACAATTGATTGGGAGGCTGTTTGGCTGAGAGGTGAAATGGACTCTAAAGTTGGCTGGAAGCTGGGCGCGGTGGCTCACGCCTATAATAATTGGGAGGCTGAGGTTGGTGGATCATTTGAGATCAGGAGTTCGAGAACAGCCTCGCCCCTCCTAGCAAACATGGCAAAACCCTGTCTCCACCAAAAATATAAAAATTAGCCAAAAATTAGCCAGGTGTGGTGGCATGCACCTGTAATCCCAGCCACTTGGGAGGCTAAGGCACAAGAATCGCTTCAACCCAGGAGACAGAGGTTACTGTGAGCTGAGATCGCACCATTGCACTCCAGCCTGGGTGACAGAGCAAGACTCTACAAACAAACCCCCAAAAACGTTCTATTTAAAAAAAAAAAATAAGTTGGCTAGAGCCAAGGTTGAAGCCTGATTCTGGCACTCATGAAGTGGACCTTGGGGCATGTCAAATGCATGGTAGGCATTGAAAATATGCTGGCAAATTTTCTTAATTTGACCCCAAGTTAGTGACTGTTGTTCTCATCGCAAGAATACCTGGGAGTAGCACTGGAAGCAGACATGTCTTTTGGGCATATTCTTCAAAAATGGCATCATTTTTATGTCGACAATTGCTAAGTCACTGGGGGTCAGATATTAGAGGAAGCACTGTCAAAGCAGGACGGTTAATATACAGAGAAGGTAAAGGGCTGTGTCTGCATTTTCCATGGGCCAGCTTCCCAGCAAACCTCCTTTTTATAGAAGAACCTAGCCTCATCTGTCTTCCAGCTCTTCCAAGCCTTGTGTCTTTTAAGCAGGCAGAATAAAAGTTCCAATGCCAAATAGTACCAGAATATTAAAATCGAAAAGGACTTTATAATATACCAGGGGTCTTGACGTTTTGAGGGAGTCATAGATCCAGAATTTGGTGAAGATGATAGCCCCTTTCCCATATGTTTTGAATGTAATTTCAAGGGAAGCACCCCAAAAATCAATAATCCTTGGATTTCCTAGGGCACATCTTCTCAACTGGTGTGTGTGTGTGTGTGTGTGTCCCCTAGACTCTAATTATTTTGAACCAACTGGCAGTCCTTTTTTCCAAACTACACACAGAAAGTCACTCTGCTACCACTAGGCGTCTAATCTCTCCGGTGCTTTGGGGCAAAATTTAATCTCTTGCCTGGAGAATCTGTCAGAACTCTTTATTCTAGTAGCCTCTGATGTTCCATTGAGGGATCTGAAACATAGAAGTGATTGTTATAATATCAGCAACCAACTTATGTCCTAATTAAACATCAAGAGTGCTTGCATTCCCAACTTCATGCTGAGAGAGAATATACTAAAACGTTAATTAGCGATCCTCTCTTGGTGGTAAGAATGTGGGTAATTTAAATTGTGTTGTATTGTTGTGCATGCTTCTAAACTGGCTACGGTGAGTACATATTTGGGAGTGTGGAAAAAGCCTCAAATTTTATTTTTAAAAAGTGATAGGTCACAAAGGAATGTAATCAACATTTAATTATTTATATTAATAGCTGATAAAACAAAAAGTGGCTAATAATTTATTTTACAAATAATGCCAGTTCCATTCGAGTGTTCTGTGGCCCTCCAGAGACAGGCATCCTACAAGGCCAAATTTGCTTGAGTCTGAGAATGACACACATGAAGATAATTCATCTGATCTGATGGATCTGATATTCCTAACACTAGATCTAGAAAAATGGTGGCTTTTTCTGTTTGGCCCTAACTTCGATGTCTGCGAGACACCAACTACGTTTTAGTTATTCAAGATTGCCATCCATAGCAACTTTGTGTTTGTCCTTACAAATACCTTTCACCACCCATTGAGATCCCATGATTTCTTTTGTAAGTTATGTTGATACGAAATGTTATGTTAGGTTTCCAAATATTGAACCACCTTGAATTCTGGGGCTGAATCCTCTTGGTTCCCTAGGGCTTCTCTTTCAGTATTGACTTTGAATCTGAAACATTCATGATGGGATGGGTTTGGGGAATAAGATTTATAGATTGATTTATGTATTTGGCCTTGTCCCCAGATTTTGACAAAAGTATCAGGAAAAGGGGAAGAAAAGATGGAAAATGAGAAGAATGGTTAGAATTTTGGCTTGTTGGATCAGTTCCCAGAACATCCTTTGTGTTAGAGAAATCAAGTAATGGGAGAAGTGGAAAGAAAACAAAAAAGTTAGTGAAGCTAAACCAAGCTACATAGTGAAGAGAGAAGGGGGAGAAGGACTAAAAAAGATATGTGAGGTGAATATTTGGGGCAGACTTTGAGGCATGTGGGAAGTGGGAGCTTTGTAGTGCTCTGAGAGATTTGGGGAAAAGAAAGGGATTTGAGGAAGGGTTGGTCTCTCTGGGTATAAACGAGTCCCTTTTAATATATTTTGAGAGATGCAAGCAAAGATTATATACTTGATTAATTTTTTTTTCTTTTTTTGGTAGAGACGGGGTCTTACCATGTTGCCCAGGCCGGTCTTGAACTCCTGGCCTCAAGGGATCCTCCTATCAGCCTTCCAAAGTGTTGGGATTATAGGCATGAGCCACTGCACCTGGCCTTTTTTGGCCAAATTTTGACTTCTGTTGTTCCTATTCCAATTTCTCATTTCTTACATTTTGTGTTTCTTCTTTTTTTCTTGATTATATTTGCTAGATGTTTGCTTATATGATGCTATTTTTTAGAAAAGTAGTTCTTCTTTATAACTCTTATTTTTCCCTTTCTTTTCTTTTGCTTTTAAAAAAAACTTTTGAGTCAAATACAAAGTTCATATACTTTAATCTTAAGAATTTTCTTTTGGCTGGGTATGGTGACTTACACCTGTAATCCCAGCACTTTGGGAGGCTGAAGCAGGCAGATTGCTTGAGCCCAGTAGTTACAGGATCAGCCTGGGAAACATGGTGAGACTCTGTCTCTAAAAAAAAGTTTAAAAATTAGCTGGGTGTGGTGGCACACACCTGTAGTCCCAGCTACTCAGGAGGCTGAGGTGAGGATTGCTTGAGTCTGGGAGGTCAAGGCTGCAGTGAGCTGTGGTCATGTGACTGCACTCCAGCTGGGGTGACAAGCTGGAGTCTCTTTTGGGTCTCAAAAAGAAAAAAAAAAAAGAATTTTGTTTTTATGATGAATTAAATTTTTAAAAATAATGAAAATATTTATCTCTAGTTTCAGGACCTGAACCATCAGTTTTTCTTGTTTCCATCAGAGAAGTCACGTGTCAGAATGCTAGTGTTTGACTGTAGGATAAGGCTTTGTTCCTCATATATTTCACAATTTTTTTTTCTCTTTTCTTTTTTTGAGATGGGTTCTAACTCCATCACCTAGGCTGGAGTGCAGTGGCATGATTATAACTCACTGCAGCCTTGAACTCCTGGGTTCGAGTGATCCTCCCACCTTAGCCCACAAATATTGTTTCTTCCTATTTTCTTATACATGAGTAGCCCCAACTACAAAAACACAGGATCTGCCATTAGTCTTTTGTAATTCAGCATGATTTTACAGATCACTATTGTCTTTTCCAGACAGGAATTTGCATTTCAATTCTTTTTGTACAACAAAAAGCTTTGTCCTCAGTTGAAGGATTTTTAATTTTAATGAAGTCTAATTTTTAAATTTTGTCTTTTATAAATTGTGTTTTGGTGTTGTAAAGTCATTGCTAAACTCCAGGTCACCTAGATTTTCTCCTATATTATCTTCTAGGTGTTTTATACTTACATGTTTTATATTTATGTCTGTGATCCATTATGTCTGTGAGTTAATTTTTGTGAAAGGGGTAAGATCATTATTTAGATTCATTTCCGTGAATGTCCAGTTGAAGCATTTTTAAGCATTACCAGATGGGGAAATTTTTTTTTTTTTTTTAGTGAGAAAAGACATTTATTTTCTTATGTAAAACATATATTACATATAACAGTAATAATGACATAAACTGATTTATAAAGAAGGCAAAAATAAACAATATTCAGAAAAAGCTGATAGCAGTAGAAATTTAAAAATTGAAAACTTTTTTTTAATTGAAAACAATTTTTTTTCAAAAAATTGAAATGAATTCTTGCTCTCATCCCCCAGGCTGGAGTGTGATGGCATGATCTTGGCTAACTGCAACCTCCACCTCCCGGGTTCGAGTGATTAGTGATTCTCCTGCCTTGGCCCCCCAAGTAGCTGGGATTACGGAAGCCTGTCACCACGCCTGGCTAATTTTCGTATTTTTTCATATATATATATACATACACACATTTTTAAAAATTATACTTTAAATTCTAGGGTACATGTGCACAACGTGCAGGTTTGTTACATGGATATACATGTGCCATGTTGGTCTGCTGCATCCATTAATTCGTCATTTACATTAGGTATTTCTCCTAATGCTATCCCTCCCCTAGCCCCCCACCCCACGACAGGCCGCGGTGTGTGATGTTCCCTGCCCTGTGTCCAAGTGTTCTCGTTGTTCAGTTCCCACCCATGAGTGAGAACATGCGGTGTTTGGTTTTCTGTTCCTGTGATAGTTTGCTGAGAATGATGATTTCTAGCTTCATCCATGTCCCTACAAAGGACATGAACTCATCCTTTTTTATGGCAGCATAGTATTCCATGGTGTATATGTGCCACATTTTCTTAATCTAGTCTGTCATTGATGGACATTTGGGTTGGTTCCAAGTCTTTGCTATTGTGGATAGTGCCACAATAAACATATGTGTGCATGTGTCTTTATAGTAGCATGATTTATAATCCTTTGGGTATATACCCAGTAATGGGATCGCTGGGTCA